>NC_045153.1:29040856-29108356 GCF_900700415.2 Clupea harengus
ACACACACACACACACACACAGAGGCCGGACACATCAGATGCTGTTTTTCATGTCATGAATAGGCCATGGCTTTAGTCATCTTTGATTAACAAATAGTCTGCCCCCAGAGAAGGCTGTCACACAGTCGCACGAGTGCCCCTCAGTGTAAACACACTCGCTGAACCCCCGGGTGGCCCGTGTGTGAGGAACGCTCCAACGGCCACTGTAGTGTGTGTGTGTGTGTGCACACTGTGTATCAGTGTGAGTGAGCGTGAGCTTGCTTTGAGTGTGAGAACATACACCATACAACCAAACATATTTTCAGTTAACTTGTTGCATGGGTGCATATGTATTTGCATGTACATAAGCACGTAGTTAAATGCACTGATGTGTGTGTGTGTGTGTGTGTGTGTGTGTGCGCTCGCTTTCCCTTAGGGAGTGTTTGGGGAAAAGGAAGGCATATGGCTCAGGAGGAGGGGGCAGCCCAGTCTGCCTGTCTGCCTGAGACCAGCAGTGTGTTTGGAACAGCAGATGGGTGGAGGGGAGCCCGCTCTCCTCTCTCCTCTCCTCTCCTCTCCTCTTTCCTCTTCTCCTTCATCAGGTCTCTCTCTAGGTCCTGCTCCTCTCTTCTGGCCTCCACTGCTCTCCTCTCAATTCTGTGAATCTCTACTCCTCTGTCCTCTCCTAATGCCCCCGTTGTCAGAGCCTCTCCCTCTCATACACATACCATTATCGCCACCACCAATGAAATGGCAGTTTTTGAAAAAGTCACTGTGGTCTTACTGGTTCTTACATTTCCCCATTTCTCCTCTTATCTGTCCTTTAACCCCTCCTTTCTCATCTCTCCTTCTGTTTCTCTCCTCTCTCCTGAACTCTCTTCTCTCTTTCAACTCTGCCCTCCTCTCTTTTCCCTCTTTCCTATCTCTTTTCTTCTCCTCTCCCCTTCTCTATCTCCTCCCCATCTCTCCTCCTCTCTAATTTTCTGTCCCCCTCCCCACCTTTCTTCAGTCATCCTCAGTCCGCCCCTCTCCCCTCATCTGTCTCATCTCTTCCTCTACTTTTCCCACATCTTCCCTTCTCTCTCCTCTCCTCCATCTTCTCTCATCTTCTCTTCTCTCCTCTCAGCCGTCTTCTCGTCTCTCTCCTGTGGCTATGGGTGCTGTTTAGTGATGCTCGCTGCATGCTCGTGTTCGGCGGGCTAATTAAAATGCCATTACGGCACAAGCATCGGGGCCGTCTGGTCCAAGGAGGCTTCCAAAAATAGATTGCCGCTGTGCTGTGCAGTGCGCCGCCAGAGATGTGCTCGCCGAACGTGCAGTGGATGCACAAGAAGCAGCTACCTCCTTATCCTCATTGTCCTTTGCTAACTCCCAACCTGTTTTCGCTCTTTCTCTCTGGCTCTCCTTTTCGTTCTTCCTCCTTTATTTCTTTCTGTCTCTGTTCTTTCTTTAGCATCTCTTAATTTGTCCTTGCTTTGTTCATCATTTGGGTATTTTCCCCTTTTCCCTGTCTGTCAGCAAAGAGCTGAAGGAATGTAGGCGCTAGCTTGTGTACATCTAGGAAATGCCCCTCCAAAAAGGATTCCAATGACTGCATGTGTGTGTTTGAATGCATGGTTGTGGTGTGGCTGTTTCGGCTGCTCGATGATGCTAAAATCATTATTACGATTATATTGGTCAAGTTTAGGTTATGTTTTCACGTGGAGATGTTACGTGAACGTGATACTGGAAAGTCCATCGTTTATGCATCAACCCAAATCGAGTTGTTCAAGTATATAACACGTGGTAAATACATTTGACAACATTTCATACTGCACACGTTGATGGATGACTGATCAGACGAGATAGTAACACTAGGTGTGGGATTAACATTTTAGGCTAGCCTTTAAACCTTTATGCTACTCTAACAGAGAAAATGTCAATAGAGTCTGGACAACGCTAAGAGAGTCGATAACGCTTCCCTGTACAAGCATTGTGCTTAGTCAGATTTGGACACTGATACGCGCGTGAGAACCGTTTAGACTGAACATCAGTATGTGCGTGTTCAAAAATCTCCACTACTTCACCACTGGTCTTGTACTGTACTCACTGACTTAACTTCTGAATGATTTCTGTCTAGCGTTAGTTATTTGCCCTGTAGATTATGACTGTAGCATTTAACTATAATATATTTAGCTTGCTATCGAATGTAACGTTACGTCATGAATATAGATCGTGTGAAAATTCAGCAGTGGCGCTGCTAACTCAGTAGCGGCTGTGCGTTGGTGTTGTTGAATGCATACAGGGGAAACACTGCTAATTGACTTATTAGTCATCGGACTCCGGCTTAAAGCCAAAGTGTTTCCAAACAGCTGCATTTATTTTAACTTTTTGTTGTTGACCAAAGTCACTCTTTCCGTCAACTTGGCTCAAGCTGAACTAAACATGCCACAGCCTGGCTGAGAGTCAGTCTGGGCCGCTATAAAGGAAAGCTGGATTTGGATGCTGGATTTATAACTCAAGACAAAACGAGAGCATCATTGCAAAACGGAATGCAGCATAATTGTTTTATCTCGATTACCATGTCTTCATAATCATTCGAAGTACAGAATAATAATTGAAAATAAAATTCTATTCCGGCCAGACTTGGCGTGTGTGTGTGTATGTAGGGGCTGGGAGGGGCTGCTTTCAATGCTTCATTCTGCTCTGCTCCATCATGTATTAATCATAGCTGCAGTCTGGGATGCTGAAAATAGTGCCGCAGAACCCAGAAAAACACAAGCCCCGTGCCCCCCTGCCCGTCTGCTGCTGCATCCCCCACCCCCTCCACATATGAGATACCACACACTCCTCCTGCTCACGTGTGTGTGTGCGCGTGTGTGTGTGTGTGCGTCTGTTTCCTGTGTCTTTCTCGTTCCCTCTCACCACTTGAGTGTCTCATTTCAAATTCAAATTGTAATATGCATTACTGCCATGGCTGCTTCATCAACATACACATTCACATTCAAACTACACCTGAGGGCCTTACAAGGGTATATGCAGAATGTTCCAGCTGCTTAGCGGAGAATAACACTGGAAGTGTGTGTGTGTGTGTGTGTGTGTGTGTGTGTGTTTGTGCGCGCACACGCACACGCACAGATAAGTGTGCTTTTTGTGTTGACCCTGTGTTAAGTGTGTGTGTGTCAGTAGCACGCACGGATCTCTAGTATGCTTATCTTCAAATGGGCCAGTCTTATCAGCTGAACTATTCAGCGCTGCTGTTTGGAGGCGGTCTTATGCGCCTCGCCAGATGTGATGAGAGGAAGCACACAGGTTGGATGGGTGTTGCACGTGTATGTGGAGCTGGAGGACTGGAAGTGAGTGATGGAGAGGAGGAGAGGAGAATGGTGCGATGGGAGAGGGGGGCGTGAGGGAGTCGTAGGAGAGACAATAGGGGGTAGGGGGAGGTGCAGCTGACCCCACTTCCCTCTTAACACACAGGCTAGTGCACTGTTCCGCTTGGCTAGACGTGCACGTATGTATTCCTGGTCGAGCCCCTTACATGTGGGCTCGTGTTTGTTTGTAGTGTTTTTGTTCTGTGTGTGTGTGTGTGTGTGTGTGTGTGTGTGTGTGTGTGTGTGTGTGTGTGTGTGGCCCCCCTGGGCACCTCTAAGTTTAGTTTGGTCACGCTGCATGTGCAGTAGCATGTGCCTCCTGTTCTCTTCTTCTCCCTCATCTCAAGTTTGTTTCTCTCTCTCTCTCTCTCTCTCATAATAGCACAGCTGTGGCCGAGGCCACAGCCCAAGCTGTTGTAACCCTCACACCCCCCCTCTTCTGCGCCGCACAACAGAAACCACATCTGACGCGAGCCATGACGTCAGAGCAGCCAGGCAGGATTGAGGCATTGTACGCCAGTTTGATTGCTCCTCACCTTGGGCATACAATCGCTGTGTACTGAACCACATCAACACGAAAGAGAACGATTATGAAGTAGACACACACACACACACACACACACACACACACACCCTCCACACTCTCCCTCATCCTCAATAAACTGCGGATATGATGAGCAGAGGCAGCGAATGGGGGACCAAGCGAGGTGATTTGTGTGTTGGAGCCATGTTGTGGCAGATTTGGAAACAAATTGAGAGAGAGGGGGCGAGGGAGAAGGAGGAGAGAAGAGAGGCTTGTGCCTGTCACCTCACTGTCTCCCTTCATCCAGTCTCCACTCCTCTGAACTCTACCAAACTCCCAACTCTCTCCTCCCCATGGTAACGGGACTAATGAAGCCCTGTAGGAGCCTGTAAACTTTTTCTTCCCAACTGAAGCAAAGTCTCATGCTAGCTGAAAGGGCCTGTGTGTGTGTGTGTGTGTGTGTGTGTGTGTGTGTGTGTGTGTGTGTGTGTGTGTGTGTGTGTGTGTGTGTGTGTGTGTGTGTGTGTGTGTGTGTGTGTGTGTGTGTGTGTGTGTGTGTGTTCCTGTCTGTGTTTGTGTTTTCTGTTAGCCTTGATCACTGCTAACTGTTCCACTACAGCTTGCCAAAGCTGTCGCTAGGGCTGCCTAGCTGGGAGGAGCGCTTGTTTGATGGGTGGCTGCCTTACCCACTTTTTCTGGAGCCGTTTGGTGTTGAAGGGCACTGCTTGGATGGATAATGAAGTGGAAACAGTGAACTTTGGTTTTCAAGCTTGCGGATGTAGGC
This sequence comes from Clupea harengus, assembly GCF_900700415.2. Taxonomy (NCBI): domain Eukaryota; kingdom Metazoa; phylum Chordata; class Actinopteri; order Clupeiformes; family Clupeidae; genus Clupea; species Clupea harengus. The sequence continues at coordinate 29,045,496 of NC_045153.1, forward strand.
TGTCAGCGCCTCCACCTCCTCCCTCTCTCTCTCCCTCTCTCTCTCTCACACTCTCCTTCCCTTCCTTTCCATTTCCTTCTTCCTCTCTCTTGAGAGTTTTTGACTGAAAGGGGCTGGGTGTCAGTTGGGAATAAGAAAGCAGCACGTGGGTCACCGTGTCAGTAGCCTGTTCCCCCCCCCCCCACCAACCCCACCCCTCCCCTCCCCTCATCACACAAAACCAGCCCTGCTACCTGATCTGCCGTGGTGCCATGCCTAGGATTTGTATTGGCTCAGGGAAACCTGAGATGAAATGGGTCACTAATACTGATTGTGGTGGCGCGAGGTTGGTGTGTGTTCCCTTTAGTGGTTTCTGCTTTTGTTTTCTATCTACCGCAGTTATAGCTCCATCAATGTGAGTGTGTGTGTGTGTGTGTGTTTGTGTTTGTGTGTGCGAATGGATGTGTATGTGAGTGTCTGCTTTTGCAGTATGTGCACTTAAAGGTGTGACTGTAACTGTGTGATTTAGCCTTCAGCTCTAGACTGTGTGCTTATGTTCCTAGCTACTTGATTTAGAATGTTGCATATTTCTTTATAATGACAAATTAATGGTTTTGTGCTTCTAAAAATTAAATTAATAAAAAAAATAAAAAAAATAATCGATTATAAACTTTTCTGAATCGAGACAATCGTTGTAGAAAAAATCGAAGAATCGACCCCCCCACCCACCCCTAATAAATTATCAATTATCCCTTATCATATGGCTCTTAAGAATGCTGCAGAATTTGATTTGAATGGGCCACCCCAACTCCGGCCTACAACACACTGTATGTAGATGTATACTCATCCAACACACTGTATGTAGATGTATACTCATCCTCCAACTCACTGTATGTAGATGTATACTCATCCAACACACTGTATGTAGATGTATACTCATCCTCCAACACACTGTATGTAGATGTATACTCATCCTCCAACACACTGTATGTAGATGTATACTCATCCTCCAACACACTGTATGTAGATGTATACTCATCCTCCAACACACTGTATGTAGATGTATACTCATCCTCCAACACACTGTATGTAGATTTATACTCATCCTCCAACACACTGTATGTAGATGTATACTCATCCAACACACTGTATGTAGATGTATACTCATCCCACTCGGCATCTCTGCATGTGGAAGACTGCCAGGTCCGTGTCATGCTCGGGAGTTTTGTCCCTGTTAATGGGATGGTATTAAATCGTGTGTGCGAGCGCGGATGGTAAACTTTCTTCTGAGGTGCTGAAGACGAATGTGTAGGTGTTTCTTTCCTGCCTATCCTCATTGCTGTGCTCCATTTTGAACCGGCTCTTCTCTGTGTCCTGCAGATGGACAAGAGCAGCCACTGGAGCTCCTGAAGCCATCTGGACTCAACCACATTCCCTCCAGTAAGATACCTCCAGTCCTCCCATATAGTGTTCGTCTTCCTCCCTCTCTCTCTCTCTCTTTCTTTCTTTCTTTCTTTCTTTCTTTCTTTCTTTCTCTCTCCTCCCTCTTTGTGTTGTCTTTCTTTCTGTCTTCATTATGTTGAATATGTGATATGTGTCTCACAGGCTTCTGCAGGCTGTACAGCTAGTCAGTTGACAGTCTGTTCTGCCCTAACGGTATTTTGTATTTTGGAGCCAGTACTGGTGTACAGTGCATCACAGAGTTGGCTTTCGGTACCAAACTGTAGTTTTACGCGTCCAGTGACTGAGGTCCTTTAGTCTGCTCTGCTCTGGCCTCTTCTTCCTCACGCATTTCTTTTTTTCTCTTTCTGCCTCCTCTTCATCATCGTGTTGCTCTTACTGAACTTCTCTCGGATGCTCCTTCTCTTCTCTTCCTCCCCCGTTCACTTCCACCCCTCTGTTCCTGTCTACACACTCCTCTCCCTCTCTCCTGTCTTTGTGGTTTTCCTCTGGTCGAGGCAACATGGGACTAAACTCAACCACAGCGGCTTCTCCACTGTCCCCATGAAACCATGTCTCTGAATGGGCCTCTATTGTCCGTGCCTCTACCCTCCACTTAAAACCCATGTAGTGGTGTGGGAAGCCCGACCTCCAGCTGGGGCTGTGGGCTGTGGGCTGAGTGGTGGTGGTGGTGGTGTGAGACTGGCCCAAGTCGGGGGTGAGGCTGGCTCTGGACAGGGTGGCATGAGGGGAGGGGGAGGGGGTTGGTTGCGGGCTTTGCCCCCCTCTCACAGGGCAGAGTGGAGCAGGAAACAGATGGCCCTGAGAGCTGCTCCTGGCCCCGGCCTGCCTGCCTGCCCAGTCGCCTGGAGACCGGGGCAGTGCCAAGGGCCCCATCTTCTCTCCCCCTTTTCTCTCTCCCCCTTTCTCTCTTCCCCTCTCTCTCTCTCCCCCTCTCTCGCTCTTCCCCTCTCTCTCTCTCTCCCCCTCTCTCTCTCCCCCTTTCTCTCTCCCCCTTTCTCTCTCCCCCTCTCTCTCTCTTCCCCTCTCTCTCTCTCCCCCTCTCTCTTTCTCCCCCTCTTCTTCCCTGCATCCCTCCACTGCCCCTCCTTCCCTGCTGAATCAGTATTGATTGGAAACCAACCCTTGGTGTGGAGTTCAGATTTGGATTCAGGGTGTGTGCTGGTGTGAAGGGATCAGTTTCTGTAAGCGTGTGAGTTCTTGGAAGATGCACTTGGTGGAGTTGAGAATTGTTTTTGTTCTGAAATAGTGTCAAGCCTGGGACTTGTGCCGCCCCCTCTTGTGTGTTTTCTGGACACATGGTAGTCTTAACATGTGACGTTATTAGGTAGTTCACCCAAAACTGTTTTCTTGAGAACGGTACGGCTGGTTGGTGTGTTAACGTTACTTCAACAGCCATGTCATTAATTCAGCTAATTTCATTCACAGAGTATTTAAAATGTTTCCATTTCATGGACAAAAACATGTGCTGCATTGTTACGTTTTATTACAAAAGCTCAGTGATACTTTAGTTTCATTCCTAGTGCATTAGGGTAGACTACTTCTGTTGAGGGACAGTTGCCCTCAGTGGCGAGTGTGCGTGCGTGCGTGCGTGCGTGCGTGCGTGCGTGCGTGCGTGCGTGTTCACAGGCAGCCATCATGAGCACAGGGCATCTCTGTGTCTCTCTGGCTCCACCCCACTGTTTGCCCCTGTCATGCTCAGTCAGCTCGGGGAGAGAGCCACACGTGTTATTCAACAGGGCTGCAGCTCTCGCTCGCCTCATGTCACTTGCCATACTCACTACTTCCTATGCTTTATTGATGCAGGCGGGGGAGTTGCTGTGTGTGTGTGTGTGTGTGTGTGTGTTTCTGCATGTGTTTCAGTGTGTGTGTGTGTGCGTGCGCATGTACCTTGCTGTGATTCACAGCCCCAGTGAAGGATTGGTTTGTACATTGTATGAAATACTATTAGGCATTTGCTGTCTTTGGTTCAGCATGCATTTACAGTACAGTAAGTACTAGGGATGGGCATAATTAATCGACGATCGATTAATTGATCATTAAGAATTTCCTCGATGAAATACATTTTTCATCGATTAAAACTAATGCATGTTCTGTTGCGTAGTGTGCGTGTAATTTATTTATTTTAGGGCTGTCAAAGTTAACGCGTTATTCTATGAGATTATTGTGGCCGAGATTAATGCAATAAAATATTTGAACGCAACTTTGTTTACTTCCGGTGCGCGTTGACCCATGGCACGAAACCGCCGCGTGTCTGCAGTCAGTTAGATGGAAGAGACCGAGACGGAGACAGAGACAGAGACGAGAGCTGAGGGATTGTTGGGCGGAAAGTTTCTGTTTAAGAGGCAAAATGACAGAACAATCGACAAAACTAAAGTTGTATGTAGCATTTGTCAAGCTGAATGTAGCTATCACAGAAGCAGCTCGTCTTTAAGTTATCACCCTAGTGCAAAGCACCCGACAGAAAGCAGTCCCAGGTTAGATGGTCGCCAACCCACACTCCACGACTTCTCTAGGAAATTAACTAGACCAGTCCGTGAAAAGGTTACCAACGCTGTAGCAGTTTAGGTTGCCGGTGACTGTCGGCCCATCAACATAGTTGAAGACGGTGGGCTGACTGAGGTGATTCGAATTGCTTCAGGGGACAATTCTTACGCTTTACCGTCGAGGCGCACCATTGTGTCTCGCATACATTCCTTGTATGACGGCGAGAGAGCACGAAAAAAATACAATTAAACAACAGTGTCTAAAGCAGCTTCCACACTGCCCCGACAAACGCCAACATTCTAAAGTTGGCAGTTGTTGGCAGTAGTTGGTACCTGTCTTTAGAATGTCCAGTAAACCAACTGCCAGCTCCACACTGCTCAGACTTTTTCCAACTAGCTACTTATTTTTTCAATTGTGTGTTAAATTATTTTAAGATGGATGAGGTTGATACCTAGATTAACGTTTGCTTGTCAAAACATATTTGGAAAACAAGTCATTTGTAAAGAACAATAGACCATTATACAGTCGTATGAAAAAGTTTGGGCACCCCTGATAATTTCCATTATTTTTATTTATTAATTGTTGGGCGTTTGGATCAGCAACTTCTTTGTCATATATATAATACTTCATGGACAAAGTACTATTTCAGCAGTTAAATAAGGTTTATTGGATAAACAGAAAATATGCCATATGCATCTTAACAAAATTAGACAGGTTCATACATTTGGACACCCACATCAATATTTACTACAGCCTCCTTTTGTAAAAATAACAGCCTCTAGACGCTTCCTATTGCCTCTGATGAGTGTCTGGTTTCTGGATGAAGGTATTTTGGACCATTCCTCCTTACAAAACATCTCCAGTTCAGTTAGGTTTGATGGCTGCCTAGCGTGGACAGCCCGCTTCAAGTCATCCCATAGATTTTCAATAATATTCAAGTCGGGACTGGGATGGCCATTCCAGGAGATTATACTTGTTCCACTGCATTCTGACCATCCTTTGCCTTTGCCTCCGATATTTTTCTTGTCCTGCCACTTCTGGCCTTAACAAGAATTGTGCCTGTGGCCTTCCATTTCTTGATTACATTCCTCACAGTGGAAACTGACAACTGAAACCTGTGGGATAACTTTTTGTAGCCTACCCCTAAAACACAAAGCTAAACAATCTTTGTTTTCAGATCATTTGACAGTTGTTTTGAGGCCCCCATGATGCCACTCTTCAGAGGAGATTCAAAGAGAAGCACAACTTGCAATTGGCTCCCTTAAATACTTTTTCTAATGATTGGATGCACCTTTCTATAGAAATGAAGGCTTAACAAGCTAATCAGACTAATTATGTGTTGCAATTTTTCAGTATTGAGTAGCTACAGGTAGCCTATTCAAATCAGCAAAATGATTAGGGTGCCTAAATATTTGCACAGCCTATTTTTCACATTTGATTTCATTTCACACAACTAAACACTGCTACACTAAATATCTTCGTCTGGAAAACACCCCAACTTTACCCCAACTTTACTCAGTGTTAACTAGAAAATGAACAATATACCACTGTTTTTTGGTGAAGACAGAGTAAATTATCATGCAGCCTCAGAGGGGTGCCAAAACTTTTTCATACAACAGTTTGTAAAAGCAGGCGGCATGCATATTAATATTTCGAAAACCAACGCGGTATATGGAACGAAGTGGGAGTGGCCGATAGCTAACACAAGTGCAAACGTACTCCTGTAAAGTGTCACCGTAAACATTAATATTAATATTTAGAAACACGTTTTCTTGCCGTGTTAAGCGAGTCGTAGAAGTTGAAAAAGACAAATATATGTCTTGAAAACCGTTCGTTTGGGGAAGATAATACATAACGTTAATCTATAAATAGATTTAGTATGTCGTTTTTTTAACAAACTGGCTGATAACCACCATAACTTCGACATCCAAGAGAGCGCGAGGATGTTATGCACGCAAGTTTAGGCTAGTTGTCAAGGTAATGAGCTGTCGGAATGTTGGAGTTCGTTGGAAATCGCTCTACATTGGTCAGACATTCTCCAACTTTACCCGATCCGACCCGATCCGACTGAACATGTTGAACTCTTCCGACTATACCCGACTAACGCCAACATTCTCCAACTAACACCAACTGCCGGCCCACACTGACCCGACTGTTGGAGAATGTTGGCGTTAGTTGGAGAATGTTGGCGTTTGTCGGGGCAGTGTGGAAGCTGCTTAAAATACACGCTGTCTGAAGTGATTACTTTAATTTATAAGATTTAGTCTTTAGAAGAAAACAAACTTTTAATCACGATGAATCTAGATGAATGAATTTCAAAATGTGAGATTAATTAGTTAGAGAGAAAAAAAAAGTTGTGTTTATGAGCACCAGCTTCTAGCTGTCGGCTTCGCTGCTTAAGAGTACAGCAGCGCATATTTTCAAGTGTAACCATTGAACAGATCCCGTTTAACTGCCACAAGAGTTGTCCATCTTGTAAGTTTAACTGCCACAAGAGTTGTTCATCTTGTAATAAAGATCTCAATGAGGAAACACGCTGTTTTTTTTCTATTTTCACTGCATTTTAATATAGCCTATAAATAGTGAATTTTAATATAAAAATATTAATGATTAATCGAAAATCGATCGTTAATTCTCCCGACGATCGATTAAGACAATTTAATCGAATGCCCATCCCTAGTAAGTACATATGTGTGTGTTCTATAGAATTCTATAGGCTTTCCCCCCTCATGCCTCACCCTGTGGACACATAAATGTTCATATTTATGTTGACTTGACCAGAGAGAGTGTGTGTGTGCGTGTGTGTGTGTGTGTGCGCGTGTGTGTGTGTGAGTGAGAGAGGGATGTGTGGGCTGTGCTTATCACAGCTGGCCTCCAGTCATCCTTCTCAGGAACAGGAGAGACTGGGCTGCCCACCCCGCTGCTGTTAGCAGCCTTTAACACACCCACATGCGCACACACACACACACACACACACACACACACGGCTGGCGCTCTGTCAAACGTTCTGAGCTGTCTACTCGTATAGTGTCACCTCACACGCGCACACACACACGCACACACTTGATTCCACTGAATAACCTCCATCCCCCCAGATAAACACTCACTCCAGTGGCACTGATCTTCACACCCCGTCGTTGCTTGTTGTCACTCGCTGCCGTTCGACCTCTCTGTTTATTTATTTCTTGTCTAATTGGCCTTTCACCGGAGACTTGTAAAAGTGCTTGTGTGAACGGCAGGCACCGCTGTGTGTTTACGTCCCTGCGCGTACGTAAGCGGGCGGATGGAAAATGAATTGGAGATGGAGATGAGCTTTTGCCTGCCTGTTTACCAAAAAAAAAAGGAAAAACGCCCACGGCCTACTGCTTTAAATGCTCCGAATAAACATGGAAATAGATTTGCACCTGCTCGCCCCCCACACACCCAACCCCCCACTCTTCACCAGCTCATCCAAACTCGACACACCAGTGAGATGGGTTTATTGTTTTTGTTCCTGTTCCTGTGGTGGATTGGGCCAAGTGACGTGTGTGTGTGTCTGTGTGTGTGTCTGTGTGTGTGTCTGTCTGTGTCTGTGGTGTGGAGAAGGAGTGGGGGGTGCTGAAGAGGCGTCCGGAGCTGCCGACGACAGATTTGTATGCATATTAACGAGTCTGAGTAAGCCCTGCACGCTGCACACACACACTCACACTCACACTCACACTCACACACACTCACACACACACTCACTCTCTCACGGGGGTGGAGTGAGAAGCCGGCCCGACTGTGCTCCCCGACACGCGGCCCAAAAAACGGTTGTGTGTGTGTGTGTGAGAGAACATGCAAGTGTGTGTGTGAGAGAGAACATGCAAGTGTGTGTGTGTGCATCTGTTCATGCATTTCTCTCCTCTCTAGTCGCCTGTTTGCACAGCTCGAGAAACATTTGCTTCCTCGGATAGTACACGTTTTTCTCTGTCATCTATTTCTGTCGCTCACTCTCTTTCACTCACTTTCTAAACAACTCTCTCTCTCTCTCTCTCTCTCTCTCTCTCTCTCTCTCATTCTCACTCCTTCGCTTTCTCTATCTCTCTCCCTGCCAAATCCGTTATTCCCTCCACACAAATTTGCACCAGCCCACTCACGCAGGCTGTGAGTCCAGGCTGCCGACACACTTCTCTGGGCTGCGTGGCGAGGAGGAGGCGCTGGCTTCAGGAACATGGGCTGCCAGGGTGGGTCACATCCTAGCCCTCTACCCGTAAGGGGAGAGAGAGAGAGAGAGAGAGAGATGGAGGGAGAGAGAGAGACAGAGCAGGCGAAAGAGAGCACCTCTGGGACCCACTTCATCACAACACTGACTCTTTATTTAGCTCACTGAATAATAGATGAGATCTTAAGTGCTAGAGAGAAAGAGAAAAAGCAACAGAAAGAGAGGGGTGGAGGGACAATTGTAGCATCAGAGGCCTCTGATTGGACCTGAGGATGCTCCATCTGAGGGAAGGCTGTCGGCATTATCAGTTAAAAACCTGGCCATGAAAATCAGCCTCTTCCAGCTCATTCTCTGTTTCTCTCTCTGTCTCTCTGTCTCCCCCCCCCCCCCTCCACACACACACACACAACCATCTCTCTCTTTCTCTCGCTCTCCCTCACATCCCACTTCTTTTTTGCCATCATCTTCTGTCACTCTTTCCCCCCACCCCTCCCCTCCTCTCCTCTCCAATTCGCCGTGGTAACAGCGTGCTGCTCCAGCCCTCTCTTCCTCATCTGGCATGCACAGACACGCCGCCACATCTTTTATGCATGCTTCCGACGAACACTCCCACTTGATGCACTCTGCGTGTGTGTGTGCGTGCGTGCGTGCGTGCGTGCATGTGTGTGTACGTGTGGGTGTTTGTCTACGTGTGTAACAAGATGTGTGGAGAAAATCTTAGTGTATCTGTGGGTGCTTGTTAGGACAGGTAAGATAGGTGCACTCTAGGCTAGACACTACACTGCCATATTCCCCTCCCATCCACCAGAGGTATTGATGCTGATGGCGTTGGGCTTTTAAACAGCTCAGGTGAGCAATGAATGGAGGCTGCCCATTTAGATGGAGAGTTTACCAGTCCTCTCATGGACTTTACAGCTTGGCGAGTGATCGACACCTTTTGTGCGCCTTCCCTCTTCTGTTGAACTGAAAACTCCATGGCATGAGGCTGGTTGGCCATGGGGGCCTGTAGCTTGGGTTGGTCGAGTCCAGGGTGGTAAGCTAGCGTTCCCTCTGGTCTTTCATCCCACAACTAGCCTTGAACACGCTTACTATAACATTTATCTGCACACTGTTAGGGTCTCCAGGTAGACAGTTTGCATTACACCCATAGACCCAGTTGTGTGTGTGTGTGTGTGCGTGCGTCCGTGCGTTTGCTTTCTTCATTGAGATGCAACTGGACTAAAGTGTCAATCGGATGTTTTCCTAAAGAGTCGTTGAGCAACTACTGTGGTAACTGCGGAGAGAGAGAGAGTGTTCTAAACGATAGTCTAACTACGATTTAGCTACGATAGATGATCAACAAGGCTTTTGGGAAATGCACCACTGGTCAGCCATGATTCAACAACTTGTTCAGCACTCACCCAAGAGGGCTAACTCTTTGACTATCAGGGACTAACTTGTGTAACAGCCAACCTTGTTTAGCACAGGGCTAGCCTCCTCCACCGCCTCGTTTCACCAGAAATGAACTCGAAGGGAGATATCTTTGGCATATTTGCGTCACCTGTGTCCCAACAGCTGTCCGAGCCTTTGACCGTGGTCCTCATGGCAACTGCACACAGCTCTTCCAGGACTCCAGTGTGCCTAGTGGAGCTTGTCATGTGACACATCGGCTGCATATACTCTGGAAGACTCTGGAATAGTGAGTCATTTTATAAGGGGGGGGGGCGCAGAGACTAATGAACTAGTTGACTAGTCATATGACTGAAGTAAATACTCAGCTGCTGTTGATTTGCCTTGCTTCACATGACTACAGTGTTTTACACCACTTAGGCACAATACAGGGGGGGCGACAGTGGTACAGGGGGGCGACAGTGGTACAGTGGTAGAGAAGTCGTTTAGTAATCAGAAGGTTGCTAGTTCGATTCTCTGTCGAAGCGTCCTTGAGCAAGACACTAAACCCCTAATTGCTCCTGATGTGCAGTATGCCATCAGTGTAAATGTAAAATGTAAAATGTGTATACATCCTTGTAAGTCGCTTTGGATAAAAGCGTCTGCTAAATGACTAAATGTAAAATGTAAACAATACGAAGGGAATAGTTCCAACATGAGCCATCCTGTAACATGCATCAGGTGCAAGTTTCAATGGACCCAAAATATCTCCAAATAATCCACTGCATTGCTATGAGAGGAAGCAGCGATCTTGAAGAGCAGCTAACCTACAACTCAGATTATCAGTAAGAGGCATATTTTTCTTTTTGAACAGGACAAGAAAAAAAAAAAGATGGTTCCTACTTGTAATTGTTGCTGTTCATGTCCAGTCTATTTTGGACAGCATTGCTGTCGTCCTCATTAGCATGGGATGCGTGTCTCTCAACTATATGTTTAGTTTGTTTAGTAATGACACATCAAGAGTTTATTTTCTTGCTGTGATTTTTTTTTTTTATTAACTTGATTAGGCCTAATTTATACAATACTATTTGAGATGGTAATTTTGTTCAAGCTGAATAATGCATTGAAACTACATCTATAATTATTAAAACTGAAGCTGTTATCCGAAAAGTGTTGGAGTACAGGCTAAATATGCGTTGGGAATCAAAGCCATGACATTGTTGGCACCTCCCTGTGCAGCTCAACCTCCAGAGAAACACAGCCCATGAGGTCACGAGCTCCTCTCTCACCACGCTTGCATAATAATATTAACAATAGACTAGTCAGATTTTTGCTGACCAGAAAAATAGGTTGGCAAGTCTACATAACAGCCCTTTTAGAGGCAGAAGAGTGCTCTACATTTGCCAATCAATCTGATATAAGATCAAGAAGAAAAAACATACTGAAATATGCCTTAGCCATGCGTATTTTTATGTGCGTATGAGTTGGGCCATAACGAGCCTATGCTCAACATGCTGTTGTGAGACCTGGAGGAGGTGAGAGCTCCTTTAGTGACACCCAACCTGGCATAGAGACACGAACCACACACACACACACACACACACACACACACACACACACGGACACGCTCACATACACACACACACACACACATGGACACACTCACGCTCACACACACACACACACACACGGACACACACACGGACACACACACGGACACACACACGGACACACACACGGACACACTCACGCTCACATACACACACATGGACACACTCACGCTCACATACACAAACACATGGACACACTCACGCTCACACACACACACACACGGACACGGACACGGACACGGACACACTCACGCTCACATACACACGGACACGCTCACACTCACACAGACAGACAGACAGACAGACGGACGGACGGACGGACGGACAGACGGACACACTCACGTGCACACAGACGGACACACTCACGTGCACACAGACGGACACACTCACGTGCACACAGACGGACACACTCACGTGCACACAGACGGACACACTCACGTGCACGCACGGGCACACTCACGCAGAATAGACCACGAATGGCATTGACACGGAGACACAAGGGGACACCATTCACTAGGAAGGACTTTCTGGAGCCAGCATGGCTTAACTATGGTCTGTGCTTCTCGGACCAAATGAAATAAGCTTTGAAACCCAAGCTCTTAAGCCAGTGCGACTTGTGTATCACAACGCAAGCACCATGAAATGGCCCCGGTAGGAGTCAGGGAGATTTATCAAAGTCTTTTTTTTCTCTCCAGGAAGTAAGGTAACTTGCAGTAGTCAGATTGTTCAATTAGGGAAAAGTTGATTAAACACTCCTGACATGGGAGTTGTTAAGGCTTAGCCATTTCCCCCCCCTCCCCTTTAAGTCATGTGTCAGTCATATGGTCCACCAGGACGAACTTTGTAGCTCAGAGGGAGGACCAAACTTAAGTGAATAAATAAAACGGTGAAATTGCTTCTCTGTAGTTTGAGCAACTTGCATTAACTACACCTGGAACTTTCTCTTGACATGACACAACGCATAGTGCTTTAATTGTGCACGCTCCTGTTGTAAAGGAGAGGCGGCGGTGGCTGTATTTTCATAATTAGCTGTCAGACAGTGACAGGAACTCTCGAGGCGCCGCTACGTGAGGGGTTAGCGGGGCCCGGCCGCTGCGTCTGCTCCTGTGTCTGATGCAGCAAGGGCGCTGCGCTGCAGTTAGGCAGACAGACAGTGATTCATGTTTAATGGGGACCGGTCTGGACGAGGGCCTGGCCTCTCTCCCCTCTCCCATGCGGAGGTGAGAGATTGGAAGATTGAATCTTCCAGGAGAAAGCGGCTAAGGGGGTCACCTTGCCCCCTTGGTGGGCAGGATCTCACCATGAGGCCGGTGTGTGTGTGTGTGTGTGTGTGTGTGTGTGTGTGTGTGTGTGAGCTTGTGTGTGTATGTGTGTGCTCTGCTGCTCACACTTCCTAACCCTGCGTGGGAGAAGGGTGGGTGTGTTTTGGAGAGGGTGGCTCTTAATCTCTCTCATTCGCTCTCCTCCTCCTCCTCCTCCACCTCCTTTCATGACTGGCTGGACTCCAGTTGGACTGGGCCTTTGCCAGTGTAGTGTACAGCAGGCTGTTCCTCAGTGCTAAACCAGACTCAGTCAGGCACCTGGGTCCTGCTAACGTTGACCCAGTGGAGCACAGTCTGTTCCACGCTGCTAATATGCCTCCACAATAGCACAGCACCGTCAATGACACATTGCAAATTTCACCAAGCTTGTGTCAGCCTACTTGGTTTAAGCCAGCCGTGTGTGTGTGTGTGTGTGTGTGTGTGTGTGTGTGTGTGTGTGTGTGTGTGTGTGTGTGTGTGTGTGTGTGTGTGCGTGTGCGTGTGTGTGCGTTGCTACTAATCTTGTATATAATCTAAACAAGAGCTCTTTTCCACAATGAGTCTGCATCTAACCGACTGCGAAGCCAAATGGCACCGCCAGGCTCGTCAATGGTTCATTCAGCAGAGCCCCCCTCCATGGTTCATGGATGCCGTCCACAAACCGATAACCATACCTAAAGCCCAGGAACTAGAGAATGACTCTGGCAACATAGAGAGTATATATCAGTTTCTGAGCACAGATGCTCCGTGGTTTACTGTGCTCCATGCTGTGCTATGTCTTTGTGTGGAGCAGTCAGGCATTATCTATATGTTAGCATTTGACTGTGAGGACGGTAGGTCCTATTAGTTTGTGATTGAATATTGGTTTTCTCCCCTAGTAAGTTGGGAGCTACCTGCCCCGCCTGGTCCTCTATGTTTACTGTCCTCCGTGATGAGCGTGGAGAGGTGGTGTTTTTTTTTAAAGCGCAGGGAGGTGAGCTTACTGTACTGTACATGCCTGTCTGGCTCGGACCTGCTCCCGTGTCCTGTCTGCCAGGCCTCACAGATGGCCCCGGTGGCTACCGCACCGGCCGCCTGATAGCGCCCCCCACGTCCCCCCGTACCCTAGCCTTGGCACCCACACCGACCCGCCCTGCCAAGCTGAGCAGGCAAGAGCTGCGAGACAGCTGCCCCGGTTCTGTTGGGGCGCTGCAGGAGTGTGTGTGTGTGTGTGTGTGTATCTGTGTTTTAACATAGATATGTGGCCATAGTAACATATAACAGTCCCAGCCCCTTGGGCTTTTGTGATTTAGCAGGATGTGCTCCTTGTCCTCGGGTTGATCCTTTGGGTGTGAGGGTGCCTATAGTTTATGCACCACCCTTGTGGTACTATACATCTTCTTTTGACAGGTTCACTTTGGACCAAGGGTTGAAAGAGATTGAGTTTAATGTTGTCAAGTTTATTAGCCTCGTCACATATTTTTCTTATTTAGCTTTTGAGCTTTCGTTGAACTTTTATTTATTTGTTTGGCCTGGGCCAATCTCCGATTAAGCATGTTTAGTTCAAGGGGAGACGCCTCTCAGAGTGTGGGTCTGCACATAGCCAGATTCAGTCCCCGTCAAGACTTCGTAGGCAGACACTGTCTTTGTGTGCCTGCGTGACTCTTGTGTCCTGCTCCATCTCCTGTTTCTTCAAGAGGTAATTTGAGCAGTTTGACCGTAGTAATCCCTCGGCAGTGTCACGCGGAGAACTGTAATATCTGGGCGCTCTGCTCTCGGCCTCACCAGCATCAGGCTTTATCAGTCATTTTTTCCTCCCCGCCGTCTCTTCTTTCCCAAGCTCCGCTCAATGCTCCAAGTGTTTGTGAGTCACGGAGTGGAATGGACTACACCGTGAGGGGGGGGGGGGGGGGTTAGTGCAAGGCCTACTACTGCTCAGCGATTAGACACGCTCGCGGATCAGACAGCAGCACTTAATACCGACGGCTTCTCCCTCTGGTCTTCTCGACCGAGAGTGGACTCAACATCCATCTCCTCGGCTCTTTGTCTTGATCTTGATCTTCGGCTTCTGCTTCTATCCATCTCGCCTCAATCATCCCTGGTTCTCTCTGTCCGTTCCACTCACTCATTACGCTCATGAGATTTTCTTTCTTCGATTTGTTTTGATAGACCGATCTGTTGATTGGCTCTTCTCAGCAAGTAGGGGGGGGCAGGGTGGGAGGGATAGGCCGAAGCTGTTGCTTCTGCCAGTCAAGCGTTGGCGTGGAAACAACGCAGAGGGCTCTCTGCGCTTCCGAGCCGGGCTTCTGCTAATGCACTCGGAAACGTATTTCATTACGCGTCTGAGGCCGTGGGCCTGGCGGCGAAGACAGAGGGAATAATTGTGCTGCGATTAGGGGCTCGTGCCCATGAATGCAGCTTCAGAGGGCTGATGGATGGCCAAGCCCTCGCTGCACCCGCAGCACACCCACGCCCACGCCCATACCCACGCCCAGCCCGCCAGCCGGCTCAGGCCCAGCGCTCTGCTGCAACAGTTGTTCCACTTGTTTTTTTTTTTTTTCCCTTTTCTTTTCTTTTTCGGTTGAAATGAGAGATCTAACTCACCACTTCCCAGCTGGGCTCTCGGTTGAAATGCAGAGCACTGTATTAACATGCCACCTGTCTTCCATCTCAAGGCTGTAAATAATCGGGGCCTGATAACAGTGTCTCTTTGATTGGGCCCAGGATTGGCCTGCTGCTGCTGCTGGCCGCTCCCCCGCAAATATTCCATGTAATGAGCAGAGAGCAGGGCTATTAGACCCAGAGACATCAGAGCAGATAAGGGCTTATAAATAGCACCGTAACAGGAACCAGCACAACAGCCTGCTCTGGGCCTCATAAAATAAAGAGAGGGAGGCTGGAGAAGGAGGGGCAGAGGCAGAGTTGTACAGACGAGAAGAAAAGAAAAGCAACAGGCACACACACACACACACAGACCTGCGAACACACACACACACACACACACACACACACACACACACACACACACACACACACAACAAACAGACACACACATAACATACACATAGACCCAATGTGTTTTAACCTAGCCCAATGTATTTTGATGTTTCGTCCAGTCCTTTTGTGAAGCTGGTTCAAAGTCAGTAACAAACCCAGACCTGTGTCTGTCTTCCGCTAGGGCAAGCAATACCATAACCTACTTTGCCCTTCATTCTACTGTAGCGACAGCCTCAGATTTTGGGGGGTGGAAGGAGGCGGAGGAGGGGTACGGGGCTTCCCTTTTTTTTATCTGTGTTTGAATATTGCATGAGCTCAGTCTGTTTGAAGGCACGCAGTCTGGGCCCCGGGGGAAGCTGCTGGGGAAGAGCGGGGCATCCCTCAAGCTCAGTGCAGCACACTTGGGTGTGGCATCTGTCTCTGCCATCCTCCCTCCACCAAATATCATGCCCTTGGTCGTACCACTCAGAGGTCTCAGCCAGTGGCTACAGTTAAGCTGCTTTTGAGACAAGAGTTGAAGGTAACAGATTTGAGGGCTTTTATTTAGAGACATTTTAAATATGAAGTCTGACCTCAAGGAAAAATGTTGTATAGCACTAACTGGGAATCTCCTGTATTTTCGTAACCCTGTTTTTGTAGGGTATACAGCGGAGGAACTGGAGAACATGCAGACAACTTAACAGTTTCATTCAGCCTAGTTACAAGTAAATAGGCTGATTGACAATTCGGCCCCAGCCCTTCTATACTATACCATCCACCAAGGGCCAGAGTTCATCGCTCTTTCTTTTTTTTTTTTCCTTTTACTAAAGGAATAAAGGAATATGCTAAGGATATCCAAGTGTGTTATATGGCGTTTTGAAAAGTAGTGACATGACAAGCATGAATGTAGAGGTAAGAGTAGTAAGCAATATCCCTGGGGGATCCCTATTGAGGGATTTTGCATGTTTGCCAAAAGACAGAAGGACTTTAGACTACATTTCCTGTAAGCTGTATACACCCTCCCAACCCCCACCTTTCTCAGCCCACTTCCTAATGTGGCACCACTGTCATGTACTGCTCCTCTCAGTGCTCAAGACTTATTTTGGCCATCCTTTTAAAAGCCATATTGGGCTCTTACCACCTTCATTATTGATGAGCTGTGTAGTGAGAGACCTATGTCTGGTGGAGCAGGACCACTTGGACAGTGGTGTGGTGCTGGCGCGATGGTCTGGAGAGCATCTTCACCATCCATTAACGCAAGGTAAGGAGCTGCTGGTACTAAACCAGCAAAGCTGGGAGTAGGGAGAGTGAGCTCTAGATCTGCACTCCAGCCATATCTTGACCCGTTAGCATCTACTGCTGAAGTGGCCAGAGCACTGGTGGGTTGGGGAGGGCACGTAGCCTTGCCCTTGTGCGTAGCGCTAAGGCGGTTAATAGGGAAACCCTCTCTCCTCGTAGAGGAAGGGGCGGGGTTGAGGGGGGCTTCCATGCTGAAGAAGTGAGCCTGAGGGAGTCAGTAAAAATGAATGGGGCAAGCTCCAGTGCTCAGCCCACAACCCCCAAGCTCCCAATGCAGCCATGCATTCCAAAGTGGGCGCCATTGATGTTTAGACATCCAAAAAAGCGAGACAGAACAAAGGGAGGTTGTGTCTGGGTCACGCGCTAGTGTCAGACGTGAGTCTCCTTGCGTTCGTCGGGGGATACTTTTTAGCATTTCTCAACACAAATTGAAATCTTGGCTTTTTTTTCTTCTTTTTTTTTTAAGAATATGTAGGTATTGACAGTAAAAATGTAAACTTCATAAAATGCATGTAATGTCAATGTTACAAATAGTAACAAACGATGATGTCTCCAGCCCCATGATTAAAGAAACTACAGCTAATCATCGCCATTAACTAATCCATTCTGTACTGAATGTGAATGGGAGCAAGTGCAACCCATTTGGGGGCATTTGGACTACCACAGATAAAATACCTTGTTTTTCAGCATTTCCCACTGAAAATATCAGGGCATTTTTATTGTAGTTTTATTATATTAGTCTATATAAATCTGAAAAAAGATGTAAAGTCCTACTCACTAATTTTTTTAACACAGAGTGGACAAGTATCAATCGGATTTGCCATTGACATAAAGTGACAAAGTAAACCAGCCTTGGCAGTATAATGTTAGCACACATTAATGGCAAACGACAGATACTTTTAAGGAACGTTATTTAATGAACACATTTTCTTTGTGGCTGATTAACCCCTCAAAGTTTGTCTAAAACTATTGAGATAACTAACTTGGGTAATGCCAGACTACGCCAACAACTATGCCTCTAGTGAGCACTAATCAAGTCTTGCTAGCTTGCAAACTTTACCTCAGTCAAATGCAATACTTTTTTATAATATAGTATAGCGTAGCTATGTCAGTTATCGGACAGTGTCAAACATCGGCCATTCTGTTAAACAATCAAAATGCTAAGTTTAATAATGGATTAACAATCGATATGCTCAGTTTAATAATGGGTTAACATGACAACGCAAACGTTTGCCGATAACACACGCCGTCCGATAATTAACACCGTTACGATAGTTGAATAACAGTTTATCACAGGTTTCCTATGATTAGGATCTATTACTACAACGCAGACTGACGCTGTCTCTCTAAAGGTCGCAATTTAAGTCCTTCCAATATGGCTGCCACTGAGCGATGTCATGTCGTACCTAAGATATGCGACTTCCCACAGAAATCAGTTTCTTTGACTTGGGTGTTTCGTCGTACAGAGGATTCCCGACCGCACACTGTTGCTTCTTCTGTTCTTGCAGCTTAGCTTTTTAGAATTCTCTCAACTTTAAAAGTTTAAATGATTATTTTTCGTGCAGGACTCTGCCCTTTCTTCTCAGGATTCGGTTTGTGTCTTAGAGAAAGAAACTCCCCCACTCGTACCCGCACACTCTGCTCTCCCCCCTGAGTGTCCATCCACACCATATATAATGTAATATATAATATTCACTCACTCATTCATTCATTCATTCATTCATTCATTCATTTACTTGCCCATTCTCAAAGTGAGCATGAATGAGCACTGTAGCAGTGGCAGCACCCAGCAGCAGCAGCAGCAGCACCTCATCACTCCAACACTCCGTTTACAGTTCAGTGGGTGCATTATTAACATCACGGCATTAATCAAATCCGACCAATTCTCTCTCCCTCAGTCCCACACGTTCTGGTAATGAAACAACCATCTAAAGCTCCTGGCTGATGACTGTGGAGTGGTTTACACAACGATGGAGAGAGAAGCACGAGAGCCGTCGTAGTGTTATAAATAATATGAATCAATAATAAATGAACCGCTCTTTCACATATATGGAGCCTGAGCTCTCAGCGTGCACCCCAGGGGGGGGGGGGGGGGGGGTGGGTTGGTGGGGGTGGAGCTCAGGCCGCAGAGCGAATCTTCTCCCTCTTTGTGGAAGCACGCGGCCAGAGTTGTCATTTTTCCTGCCCGGGTGAGGCGAAGTGAAGCGAGGCTCCTTGTTTATACCCCAGCGGACATTATTTATTTATCCGCCCTCATCTGTTTGGCCGGCTGGCTGCGGATTTCTTCCATTCAGACTTGATCATTATGCCCGATGCATTATTTACCAGGCCTGGCACATTGCATACAGAACCAGGCTCCAGCAGGTGTGAGTGTCCCTCTCTATCTATTTGTATGTCTATCTGTCTCAGGCTTCCTCCTCTTACCTCACTGTCTGTGTTTCTCTCTGTCTCTCTCTCTCTCGCCGCCAACTCTGTGCTCACCGCCTCACCTGCTGTTGCCCTCGTTTGCATTTTCTCTGCGGTTCCTCTTATGAGGTCACGATAACTCAAAGGAGGTATGAAATTAAGTCGCCTTCCTTTTGGTGAGTTTGTTTCGTGTTTCTATTCTTGGGAGTGACCATTTCAACGTGGTTGCTAAGAATACACCTCAAAAGGGAACATCAGTAGTTTCTGTGGAACTTTCCAGAAGCATCCCCATGCGGAATCAACTGGGGAAAGTCACGGAGAAAAAAAAAAAGCTCTACCTGAAACAGCCAGCTGGAGAGGTTAAGGGATGGATGCTGATTTGCATGCAAGGTTGGTGATAAAACTCTTTGCCCCATGAGCACCTGCTTCGATTTCCATACTAAATCCATTCCACACCTGTCTGGACTGATGAAGCCACTGGCTCTCTCCTTACCTGACGCTCTATTTTTGGCCCTTGCCACAGCTCTTATCAGCCATGGGAGGGTCGACTGGAGGCCGGTGTGGGTGTGAAAGCCCCTGGAGCTCTTAAGATAAGGGCTGCACTTTCCTTTGTGTTTATTTGTTCACCATTGGCCAGGTACCTAGCTAGTCGTCTTAAAAAACATTAATAGGAGAGACCGGCTTCAGGCTGGCAGTCTGCAGTCACTCTGACATTCCTGTCTGTCATCAGCGTCAGCCCCAACCCCCTCCCCCCCAGCAGGAGTTAGGAAGTGCAAGGGAGTATGGAGGTGAGGGGTCATATTTTCTACCGAGCAGAGTTTAGTAGGCCAAGCGAGGCGTGGTACAGGTGCGTACTCTGCTCGTACTCTGGCCTGGGATCAGGTGTCTCGAGGTGTCGTCTCTCCCAGAGTGGTAAATCAACTGACCACGTGCGGCGCTGTAACAGGAGCGCCCCCAACGCCGGGCCAGCCGACTGATTGAATCACGGCAAAGTAGAGGAGCGAGCTCAGCCCAGGCTTACAAACAGCCCTGACTGGAGTGTCATTCTGCATTGCTTGCTTGTGTGTCTGTCCAAAACATCTTCTAAGATTGCACAATAGGCACCGTTCTGTCATAAGGGTGAGTGTTCTGCTTTGTAGCTGAATATGCACTCAATCTAGAGCAGGAGAAAACTTCCACATTGCCAAAAAGCACTTGTTGCTAGCAACAACGGCAGGTGTGGCAGAGGCTAAAGTGACTGAAATGTCCACTGTTAAATGTTACGGGGAGCTGCTGCGCTTCCCTGTTTGCTAGCGGTGACATTTGTTTGTATTTTTATTTTTGTTGTATTGGAGTATAGCGCTCCGATGGTGGCTCTGTGTAAAATATCCCCATGGATACTTTCTATCGCTTCCGTCTTTCACTCCCTTTGTCTCTTTCTCCCTCTCATTCATTGCTCACGCCACGGTCGTATCGACATGTGCCGCCTATTGATTAACATCGCTCCGGAGTAAATGCACCATTGATCAGACGCTTTGTTAACTGCCGGCCTCAGTGACTCACCCACACCCGGCTGTTTCACCTATTGTCTGAGGATTCCCCTCCTCCTCCTCCTTCTCATCCCTCCTCCTCTCTCCTCCTTGTCGCCCTCCCTGCCCTCTTCATTCACATTTCCTTCCAGCTAGCTTGTCACACTACACCCCCCCCCCTTCCCCCCTCTCCCAAAGTCCTTTCACACTGCTGCGCGACCTTGTAAACAAATCTCTCAGCAACGTGCGGCCCTCTGGAGAAAAGTTCCTCCTCCGCCCCCCGCCCCCCCTCTGGAGCAGCCCAGGGAGGTCACCATTAGGAGTACAGCCACGTCCGCGGTCACCAAACAACATCGACAGCGTCCAAGTTGCCCCGGGGGAAGGACGCCCTCCCTCACTCCCTCTCCATCTTCTCAATGTGAAGAGCTATTTTTAGAGTCCCCCGTCCTTCTTCTCCCCCTGCAGTCCCTTGGGTTTAGGATGCTCTGAGAAGGGCTCCTTAAGCCAGAAACAAACGAGCATTGTCTTCATCTCTTTCATTCATATGTAGCTCAGCGTAGAGTTTAATGTTCCTTCCTGCTAAAGAGCATTGTAGTTGTCAGGTGCACTTGATGATGGATACGGACAAGCGGGCATTACCCACATGCCATAAGCATACCAAAATGATAAAGGTCTGTTTGAACTAGGATGGCCCCAACTGCCAGCAGAACACACACACACACACACACACACACACACACACACACACACATCCAATACCAACCCAAGGGATGTCTGCTGTTATGATAGCATTGCGAATGCTTGCTGTACTGAGAAGACTTCTGTGCTGTGAGCTGAATGCTGGCTGAAGGAGATCAGAAAAGTAACTACCCTGCCATGAACCTCTCACTAAACAGAATCCAGTAGCCCACCGTAGTGGAAAAGCTGCTCAGACCTCCAGGCTGCAGGGTAAGCCATGCTGTATGTCCTCCTCAACTGAGGAGTTTTTGTTCCAAGTTGGTTGGCTTGGTTGAAATCAGTTCAGTCTAAACAGGTGTTTCTGATTCTTTTTTTTTTTTAAGTCTGTTCTTTTATTTCCTTATCAGCTGTGATAATATTTTTTCACAATGAGTTAAATCAAGCAATTCTCACCTGCTGAGAGATGTTAATAGACCAATCTGTGAACTTGCACACTTTAGTGCAAACAGCAGTATTATTATTACTGTATGTTGAAATTAATGAATGTTGCTTCTCTTCCTATTGACACCAGTTTTTGCAGAGGCCATTGGTTGGGAAGAGGGTGTGTGTGTGTGTGGGGGGGGGCGCTCTAATTGCCCTACCTCACACTGTCATGTTAGCTCCAGCATCATAGACTTAATGATAATCTTTAAATCTTTTATAAAGCACCTTCTATTTCCAGTGCCACCCTGGCCGTCAAGGAGCCCTATAGCAGTCGGTGTAATTGCAGTTATGTGGTGGTAATGAGGATGGGGAAATGGGAGAGGGAAATGGAGAGAGAGAGAGAGAGAGAGAGGAAGAGAGAGTGAGAGAGAGAGAGTCCCACTGCCTGGACCTTCTGTGAATCTGGCCAGTGTTCCAGGAAGCAGAGCAGCAGCAGCACACATAAACACTCTGCATGCCTGCGACGGCTCTCTGATGTCACCAGCCGGGAGGGAGGGAGAGGGAGGGAGAGGGAGGGAGAGAGGGAGGGAGAGAGGGAGGGAGAGAGAGAGAGAGGGAGAGAGAGAGGGAGAGAGAGAGAGAGTGCGCAAGCGAGTGAGTGAGTGAGTGAGTGAGAGAGAGAGAGAGCGAGAGGGGAGGGGACGAGGGAGACGGAGGGAGCTAGAGACCCAGCCGGAGGGGAAGAGAGCAGAGCGGAGAGGGGAGTGTGCTAGAGACAGCGAGCGAGCGAGCGAGGCAGAGGAGAGGAAAGCCGCGGAGAGAGAGGGAGGGAGTGAGTGATAGAGAAACCAAGAGATAGCAGAGCGTTCCTCGCAACACGGATCCACACCGCTGACTGGGATTCTTCGTTTCTCGTTGTGTCCGCGAGCCATCTGCGTATTTTGGTTTTGTTTTGTTTTTTATTCTTCCCCTCCTTCCTCTCCTCCCCTTCAGCCTCTCCCCGGCACAGAGTGCTTCATCTCCCCCTGGTGTGGACCAAAGGGCTGATGGGTAAGAGTTGGCCAGCTCCCTGTTGCTTTTACTGGATGTGTGTGTGTGTCTGTGTGTCTCTGTGTGTGTGTGTGCTTGCATGTGCGTGCATGCATATGTGTGGGTGGGTGGGTGGGTGGATGGATGGACGGTGTGTGGACGGCAGGCTTTTATTGAATGGTGGTGACGAACGCTGAGTCTGTGTGTGTGTGTGTGTGTGTGCCTGCGTGCGTGTGTGTGTGTGTGTGTGTGTGTGTGTATACACGCTGCACCCTTGAAATGAACCACGATGACTAGAGGCAGAATGAGGGTGAAGAAGGATTTCTGCGCTTACTGCCGTGCTGTTTGTGTACATTGGTGGGTTTACTTGTGAGTCTGTGTAGCGCGCCTCTGTGTGTGTGTGTGTGTGTGTGTGTGTACATGCTGCATCGGTGGTGTTGCTGCTGAGAGGAGGCACTCTGCTCTGCTGTGGTCTCTGGCGCAGGGTCTCTGTCCTGGACAGGCTGTTCAGAACACACAGAGGGAGCGTGGGGGAGAGAGAGAGGGAGAGAGGGAGAGAGAGAGAGAGAGACAAAAGGGAGTTGGGGAGGAGGGTTGGGGAGTGGAGGGGGGAGAAAGGAGGAACTGTTTTAGTAATACAGAAGCGTTGTGGAAAGACTGAAGCGATAGAGAGTAAGAGTGGAGACGGGTTTCCAGGAAGAGCTTGATGGAACGGACTTGAGAGGGAGAGTCGCTACCACTGAAATCATAGACTTGGACGTGCTGGACCAACTGAACTAATGAGCGACTGCCAAGGAATTAGTTTCTCTGGCAACATGAATCTTTAATCCCATCCTCCTGTGAGTGAGTGAGTGTGTGTGTGTGTGTGTGTGTGTGTGTGTGTGTGTGCGCTGTGTGCTGTGTGCAGGGAAGCAGTTTATGCTAAAAGGCTATCTCCCATAAGCTCATTGGCAGTTTGTTAGAAGCCGGTTTGGGTCTATTTGTTTGTGCACATGTAACATGCTGAAGAGTGAAATGTTCAGAATTTACTGAATGAGTACGATTGTGTGTCTGCATTGACCACATTTCCAGGAAGTGTGTATGTGTGTGTGTGTGAGTGTGTGTGTGTGTGTGTGAGTGCTGTACGCTGCGCTGTTAGCGAAGGGTTAGGTGGAGTCCCGTCCAGGCTGTTGGCACAGCCATCGCCCCTGGCAGCCATGCCGTTTCTCCCAGCATCCCCTCGGCCAGGAGCCTGCAGCTCGCAGCTCCGCTCAGTGCCCCTCACGTCCCACTGCCCATTAGTCACCACCCCCACCCCCACCCCACCCCCACCCCCACCCCCACCCCACCCCCACCCCCGCCCCCACCCCCACCCCACCCCCACCCCCACCCCCGCCCCCCCAGACCTATTGGAAGCAGATGTGACTGGATCAAGCACAGTGACTGTGAAGATGCTGTCCCAAGACCCTGTGGATATGCTTGCTAATATATGAGCAACCCTCTCAAACTATCTTTAACTTGCTTGTTGTGTCTAGTGCAACAAAAAAGACGTCAATCCTTAATTTCAACCATCTGCTTGCCGGTATATGTTGTGGTTGATGTCTGTGTGTATGTGTATGATGGCTGTTTGTGTTTTTTTGCTGAACAACAGTCACAGAGGAAGATGGGCGTTAAGCTTAGCGGAGCGCATGCAGCCGTTAAGTGGATGTGGAGTGTCCTAAGTTGCAGAGAGGGCTCACTGGCTTTAGATCTCCGAGGCTGTGTAATCACCAGAGGAGATTCCAGTCTGTTCACTCACTGTGTAGTCATGCAGGCGACAAGGCAATCAAAGGAGGAAGAGACACGGAGACTGACTGACTGACTGACATCAGAATGAGGCGGTGGGGGGGGGGGAGAAGGAGAAGGAGGGTGTGTTACAGACTGACAAACAGAGCAGGAACAGAGACATGAGTGAGAACATAACCACGAACTTTCTTGGACATCTAATTCAGCATCTGTGTCTCCCTGTCTCTGTAACCCCACCCTCCCTTATTTTTCCTCCTATTGTTTTCCCTCTCCCCGCCCCACGGAACCACACTAAACAGATCCAGTGTCCTCCTCCCTGTCCCCCTCCCGTCCCTCAAGCAGCCCCTGCCCTGCCCTGCCCTGCCCAGACTCCAGTCAGTGACAGCCGGTGCTGGGAGTGAGAAGGCTTCAGCAACAGAGCTGATTGCTTGCCGCCTCCGGCCAACCACCGTCCTCTTCCAGTTCTGTCACCATGACGCCGGCATCTCCTTCCCTCTCTTGTACCTGACGCTCGATAGGGTTTGCGAGCGAGGAGTCCGCGGGATCAGTGGCAGAGATTTCAGCCCGGCGATAATCCTCTCCCTGGCTGTGGGATCCAGAGGATTGGGTCGGGGATAGGGATCGGGATCCTCCATATAGGGATGTACGGAGCAGGAAAACACCAACAAAGCAGCTCTCGCCCCGGGGGACCGGAGCTATAAATAGATCAAAAACGGCTGGCTCTGCCCCCTCCCTGATTCCCCCCGCCTCTGTGTTTGGCTGGCAACAAAAAAAAAGCTGCTTTGCATGGTTGCTCATTGCTCCTAAGGAGACTGTGTGTGTGTGTGTGTGTGTGTGTGTGTGTGTGTGTGTGTGTGTGTGTGTGTGCCACTCATGTGCCTTTTTGCATGTGTGTGTGTCGGGTGATAGGCTTACAAAGGCTACCTAATGGTTGTAAACAAGCCCTCAGAGCAGGCCAGGTAACTAAACCAGATCATTTCGTTGAGTATATGTGACTTGCAGTGGGCTTATTGTGTTCGTTTGTTTACATGCGTCTCCAGACGCAGCCTCAGAGGGGAGAGGGAAAGGGGAAGTAGGCTAATAGACACACAGGACTAACTCAAAGTGGCGTTGGCCCTGAAGCGGAAGGGTGTGTCTTTACAGTCAGCCTCCCCCAGCCCCTCAGCCCCTGTCAGTGTAGTTTACATGACCCGATCCTGTCCGTGACCCAGAATACAGCGCACACACTCCCTAAAACGCCGTTCACTGGGCGTGCAAAGGAGAAGCGCTGTCATCTCTCGCTTTTGCTTGGCTGCTTTGTAGTAGCGTTTTGAAATGCAACTTTAGCTTGACCAGCATTATGCAATAAACACACACTCACACACACACACACACACTCATGCTCTCTCTCTCTCACACACGCACAAACACACACACACACACACACACGCACACACACAAACATGCTGCCCAATAGCAGGAGTAATTGGCCTTGCAGCAGCATTGCTTAGCTGGTTATACGTAAGACGGTGTTTACTGTAAACATGTCACTTCTAATTCTCATGACCGGGTCTCGCAGTGTGTGTAAGTGTGTGTGTCTGTCTGTGTGTGTGTGTGTGTGGCGATGACAGTAAGGGATTCGCTGTGCGCCGGCACCTCCTTTTGTTTTAGCTTCATCAAGGCAAAGTGGAAAAGCCATTGGAGGTGCACTGACCTATATAGGATTGGAGCGTTTCAGTCGGCCAAGAGACGCTGCTCTCTCATGCCTGGTTAGCAGGCTCTGGCCCAGTCTGGTGGTAAACAAGGGCATCAGGTTTCAGTGCACGGCAGGTAGGCCATTACATGTACTGGTCCCCGTGTCTACTGAAACCAGCCAACATTAGCTGATACAACATTTAGCGAAGGTATGTGTGAAGTCCTGAGTTGTTTTTTTTTGGTACTTTTCTGTTCTTCTCTTCTGTCAATGGCCACTAGGCATTACAGGACAGACTGCTATAGTTGGACATCCGTCTCCTTGGCTTCCTGAGTTATCCAGACTGATTATCGATCGACACCGTGAAATTAATGGGATATCTGTGGAAAGCCATGTTTGAAGTGCAGTCTTGCGTCAGACTTTTAAAAAGCACTTTTGTTTGGATGGATATTTTCCCACTAGCTTGTTAAATATAACCGAGATTGATTGTGGTACTATTTGAACCCTGTAGCCAGGTTTGACCATTGCTCTCTTTTTTTATAGGCTCAGTTATTGATCAATACATAAAAACATAGCTGCTCTGTTACGGTCTTCAGCTTTTGTGCTATCTGTAGAAAACCCGGTTGTATTTAGACCCGTATGGAAATGCAGTCATTTACAGTTATTTAAAGAAGTGGCGTGACACTGTCCATGGCATTTACTTGTGGAAGCAGGCAGGTGAGTGGCGGACGTCTGCTGGGAGACGAGCCGTTGTGTTCAGTCCTCTCCCCGTAGAGAGGCTCCAGATCTCTGAAGAATGTAGGTTACTGCTCATTACTCTGCTTGTTTGGGTTAATCACTCTTCAGTCACTCACTCTCTCTCTCTCTCTCTCTCTCTCTCTCTCTCCGAAATGGCTCTTATTTCCCATGATCCTGTGAGGGGAAAACATGCGGGAGAACATGTTAAAAGCTGATTATGTCGGCGCGGCCCCTTTGCTGAACACGGCTGCAGTGTGCAGAGACTTGTGGTGACCCCGTTAGGAGACAGTTGCGACCGCACGTCTGCGATGGCAATTGGGGAAGGAAGAGGTGGGTCGGTGGGGCCTGAAATATCTCTTTTGCCCAGAGAACCACAGACTTGGCTTTTCCCAAAGCTCAAGATGCCCTCAGGTCCTGTGACGTGACCTTTTTTTCTGCCCCTCTGGGTCTTGCCAAAGAACACACACTGATAGATATTTAGAGAAGGACAAACTACAGTGCAAGTAAAGATACACGGTCGGATTTTCACTGCGGCTTTAGCCTGCAGACTCAGG
This sequence comes from Clupea harengus, assembly GCF_900700415.2. NCBI lineage: Eukaryota > Metazoa > Chordata > Actinopteri > Clupeiformes > Clupeidae > Clupea > Clupea harengus. The sequence goes on from NC_045153.1 coordinate 29,072,911, forward strand.
CTTAGAGAGAATTTCATTCATACACACCAGCACCTGACTCACTTGCTCTGCTACAAGTACACACACACACCTGCAGAGACCTGCACTTACGATGTTATGTCACCCAGGAATTCCCTGTGGGAGCAGCGATGCAACATGCTGTTTGTTCCCCGACAGGTTGAATTAGTTGCAGTCTCTCTCAGGGTGTCTTTGATGCTGAGTGCTTCTCAGATACGCAGCTTCAAAGGTAGCTTTAACAGAAAGGAAAGGGTCGGCAGCGCACTCGAGAAACAAGACATTTGTTTCCTCTCCTCCCAGATTGGCTATAGGTCAAGTTGGAATGCATTGCTGGCTGGTTCGTGTCCCATGTTTCAGATTACATAAACTGTCTCAGGACTTAATTGGGTTGTAGGGGCATCATCCTTTAATACTCATCAATAACTAGGTTGTGAGTTATAAAATGGTACTATTTCAGTTCATTTCCTCTGTTCGGCTCTTCTGTTGTCTCTTGTTTTGGCCCACGAAGCCCATCGGTGTACAGTCACTTTCCCTTAAGGAGAAGAAGAAGAAGAAGAAGAAGAAGAAGAAACCTCAATGAATATGACACCGATGTGCATTTGCAAAACAAATCACGTACCATGAGGCGGTGCGTTGCCTGTTACCCAGCAACAAGCGAATGCGTTGATGACCATCTCGGTTGGGGTTCCTGTTTGATCCCACAGGAAGCGAGGGAAAAACAAGTGACTCATCCGTGGATGGTTTTTAATGAGCATCATGTCTGATGCCGGGGTATTTATAGGTACTTCCTTTTGTTTGGTTACACTGATCTTTTAATCGCATACCCTTTCACCTTTCCCTTCCTGGTTTAGACTCTTAAAGTACTGTTTTAAAAGATGGAAGATTGGGGCTTGGTGATTATTTGACTACCCACTCAAGCATCCCTTCTCATGAGTCTCCGTGCTGGTTTCCTCTCCTGCGCTTCACTCCTCCTCAATCTGTCTCTTTTCTTCTCCTCCTCTCCCTGAAGTGGCCGTTAATAATACTAAAGACGATGGGAGCTGAATCAATAGCTCCTGATTCCCAGCACACTCTGCCACTCATCTGCCTTCCTTTTAGAACGTCAGTGCTGGAACCATTCTCTCTCCCACCCACCACCCACCACCCCCACATCCATATACAGTCACACACATATACACACACACACACACACGCACACACACACACACACCACCACCAACCCACTTTCTGTGAGAGAACAAGCACCCCTCTGTCACTCCAAGCGTTGCCGTGGCAAGTGAGGGGCTCTGCGGACGTCACCAGGCCCTGGTTGCGCTGTCTGTTCCTTGACACATTCATTAGCCAGGGGTCCCCGGGGGTCACCAAGTACAAGCCCAGTCCCAGAGCCCGTTGGTGGGTGGGTGGGTGGGTGGCTGTGTGGCGTAGGGGAGACTAGGGAGACGGCTCCATTGGTCTAGTTGACTCTGGCCGCTCCAGCGGGGAAAAGGGCAAGCGCTATTCTATGCCAGAGATGAAAAGAGCTGGCAAATGGGTTGTGGAGGTTTCGTGGGGACGAGAATGGCAAACGGGAAGCATGTGAATGTGTGTAATCATCCACACCAATCTGCCCATTGACCCCCACCCTGCCCTTTTTATAGAGCTGTCCTTTTTGTCATGCTCAGGTTGACAGTTCTTTGACGGCATTTGCCACTTGTTGAAGCCAGTTCAACTAGAGCCATGCCTATTCGAGCCACTCGAAGGGAGGCTGTTTTGGAGCGAGCTAGCTGGTTCAACATTCTGATAGCTTTCACAAAAGTAGATGGCTACACCTCCCCCTTTTACCAGTCATTCTGAGTAAGCAGTAGCCCATATTGATCTGACTGATAGGGGGTATGCTGCCTTGGCCCATTTCTCTGCCGTTCCCACTGTGCTCCTGTCTTTTTAGACCTTTCCCTGCCCCTCTCTCCCTGCTGTGCTGGGACTCTCCTGTTTCAGGCCCAGTGTGGAGCCTCCCTCAGCTCTCAGGCCCTCGTCTGCGTCATGCAGACATATCCACCTGAAAATGAACCTGCAATCAATCTGTTTTGTTTTTGAAGTAATGCCTTCTTTTGTTCATCATATCGTATCATTTCTTGGAAGTGGAAAGCATGATGTCTTTCTTGATGTCCTGTGGTATCTGCCTTCCACCGTAACAGAGTGGAGCGTAGCCAGAGATGGCTTGCATGCAGCTGATCCGTTGTGAGAGAACCTTTCTGTCGTATGGAGTGTTTGTGGCATCTGTCAATAGACACTGACTGTGACAGCCTGATATGGTGCAGTGCAAAGAAGTGTGCGAAGAAGAGTGAACTTTCCCCCCGCTCGCTCGCTCGCTCCAGTCAGTGGGCTCGTATGCCAAGCAGAGCGGCTATCGGCATGTCCTCACACCTCGCCTGCCTGTAAATGTGATGTATGGTTGGCTCAGGGAACCAAGTGGTGTAGTCCCATGATGCATTGCTGTCCCTGTAACACCGGGCTCACTGCCGGGGTGCTGTCAGGTGCCCCCAGCACGGTCCCACCCGAATCAATCTCCATCAGCTGCAGCACGCTATGACCCAGGTGTGTGTGTGTGTGTGTGTGTGTGTGTGTGTGTGTGTGTGTGTGTGTGTGTGTGTGCGCGCGCTCTGCAGAGATTACACACACACACACACACACACACACACACACACACACACACACACACACACACACACACACACACTGATACCAGTCAACCGTTTTGCATGTCAGCAAATCCCGCACCCTTCCCATGCTAAACTCCATGTAGCGAGTAGATTGCATTCCCTCTGTTTCATCCACGTTGCATCACTCTTGAAGGGCAGGGAAGGAGAAAAAAAAAAAAAAAAAAAAAAAAAAAAAAAATTTGTCCCCTAAGTGTCCCCCAGCAGGGGTGCCCAGTGCCAGGCCCCATGTTCATGTCCTGACACAGGCCGTGTATGTGCTGTGTATACAAGGCTCCCTTCTCACGACGGGGCTGTAAAGGTCAGGATTACCCTCGTCCTGACTCCCACTGGCCTCTGCTCACAGTCTGGATTAGATGGACATTAATCCTGATGCCATCCTCAATAATTACACTGGTAAATAAATCATTTTTAAAGGCAAAAAAAAATTTGTCTCAGTGTTTGGAATTTGGAGTATGTTTGGCCTGAGTTGGAGCTCATTCTATGCAAGTTCACTGTGGATTTGTAGTCGGTGTGTATGCTGACACGGGCTATCTCCTTCCTTACCAGGAGACGGTCCACTGGAAACCTCTTCATGTCCAGTTAGCTCTCTCTCTCTGTGTGTGTGTGTGTGTGTGTGTGTGTGTGTGTGTGTGTGTGTGTGTGTGTGTGTGTGTGTGTGTGTGTGTGTGTGTGTGAAGGGGTGTCAGGCACAGGGCAATCACTTCCATGTCCTCAAGCCTCAATGCCCCCATTGTGGGCCTGGCGTTTTGCGTCACAAATATGATTTTATTAAATGATGAAAAAGGGGCTGTCTATTCATGAGGACGGAACTCCCTTGTGACTCTGGCCTTTCTGCGTGGCCCTCCGAGGGACCGCACCACTGGGGCTCTTTCTTGTTTCCGCACCGACTCTAGGTCAGTGCGCCATCAGTGAACCCACGACATTCTGCCGGACCGGCGACGTCCCGTGACCCCGGGCCGACCCGACCCGTCGCACTCATGAATGGTCCCCTGCATGAATGGCGGCCTGTGTTTGGCCCCCCCCGTGAGTCACGTCGGCAGCCCCCGTAAGTGACGACACGCTCGCCACAATGGCGTCCCTTGGGCTCCATTCATCTGTCCCTGGTCCCCTCTCACAAGAGACGAGGTTGTCCCGCACAGCCGCTACCGTGCAGTTCGCCCCACTTCTCTTCTGCAGGGGGGCTAACGGGAGAGGTAGTGATTCACACCATTACCGTTAGACCCCCCCCCCCCCAATCAAGCTCAGAGGGGTGTTGATTTATTCACTTGCTCAGTCAGGATGTGATGAGCTGCTTCAAACACATCCTCGAACCTCCATGATGAGCTCGTTGGCAGTCGTTGGAGCGGGTTAAGCGCAGAGGAATTAACATGCGACTGAACTGCTGAACTTCACTGAGACTCTGGCGCTCGGCATGAGGTTTCAAGCCAATGCGAGTCGACACTTAGGCACCCTTTTAGTGACTAAGCACACCGGGATGTTGGAGCAGACCGGTATGAACCGCTATATATATATATATATATATATATATCTCAGTTTAGTCGAGTGGTTCATACTTGTCTGGTGTAGTCATTTCCCATAAGCTTGACTTTTGGTTAATAGATGTGAAATTGGCTGAAATACACTCGGATGACTCTCCTCTTGAGTCAGTTGTCTTAATAATTTATTTTTCTGACGTGTTTCTAGATCTAGTACTGTAGACTGTGGTGGATTACACCAGGATAGTGTGTGTGTGTGTGTGTGTGTGGGACAGGGAGGGCACGTCAGGAGAGTTATGTGGTGTGTGTGAATGAGAGGATGCATTCTCAGAGAGTCTGGTCTATTGGGGTGTATTGGCTCAGGCAGGGCTTGGGCTGGGTTGGAGCGGTTCTGTGTGCTGTGGTCGCTCCACATGCAAGAGGTTCCTTCTGAAGCCGGGATCCCGCAGTGCGGTTGATAGTTGTGTAGTGTGGCATGCTGACGGTTTGATTTGAACATCTGCAAAATCAAAGAACCGAAGAGGTTCTCACTGCTTTTTTTTTTTTTGCAACTGCAGTGAAACCCAGTGGCTTGAATCATGGCACATTGCTCCGAGTGTTCCTGTCCCTCCCATCCCTAAACGCCCACTCTCTCTCTCTCTCTCTCTCTCTCTCTCTCTCTCTCTCTCTCTCTCTCTCTCCTCCAGTTGATGTGAGTGCGACGCTGCCGCTGCAAGTGCCCCCCGCCGCCATCCCCATGGACCTGCGCGTGGACCACCAGTTTGCGCTGGCGCCGGTCGACCCCAGCCAGCGGGAGCAGCAGCTGCAGCAGGAGCTCCTGGCCCTCAAGCAGAAGCAGCAGATCCAGCGGCAGCTCCTCATCGCCGAGTTCCAGCGCCAGCACGAGCAGCTCTCCCGCCAGCACGAGGTTCAGCTGCAGGAGCACATCAAGGTAGGGGATCCTGCCCTCCCTACCTACCCCGTCTCTAAACATTGACCCCCCCCCCTCCAGTCCATCTCCCCTTACTCTCCACACTAGTCTTCATCAAGATCAGCCTAAGCCTTACTACCTGATCCAGTGTGGATAGCCAGGGCCTGTTCAGTGTCCCTTTTGTGGTTTTGTAGCCATGTTTATGGTTTTTTGCTGCTGTTTTTATTTTAGACATTTGAGGCCTATGTGTTACTAGTTTGTTGTGTTACTTGGAGAGTGTTTTATAGCCTTTTGCATTTCTGACTAGAGTATCAGGGAGGGAAGGAGAGGTACTTGGAGAGATGGGGAGCTGGGGAGTGTGTGTGTGTAGAAGGGTGGGGATATGTAATTGTGTGTGTGTGTGTGTGTGTGTGTGCATGTCTGTGGTTTGGTGAGGCTGGGCTTCTGTCAGATCCCCCCTGTCTGAGGGCTTTGTGTAAAGCCCTTGATTGCAGTGGGGCATGTGCTCAGCAGAATGCCAGTTTGCTGCGGTAAGGTAAGAGAAGGGGCTACCGTGAGAGTAGGGGCTGTGTGTGTGTGTGTGTGTGTGTGTGTGTGTGTGTGTGTGTGTGTGTGTGTGTGTCTGTGCATGAGGAATCACTCTGCAGTAGCTGGAACAACACACACACACACACACACACACACACACACACACACACACACACACACACACACACACGCACAAGCACACAGTCACTATGGGAACCCTGTCCTTGGGAAAATTGCTGCACAGCCACAAGACTACTGGCTTTCCCCCCTCATGTTGCCTCGACCGAAGCGCCGGCAGCCAATCGGTGCGCGGCGGATCCCCTCAGTGGCTATAAATAGCACGGCATGAAGGCTGGAGGGCTGCAGGAGGCAGGAGGCAGCAGGAAGGAGACAGGGTCATTATTTACGAGGGTCATTATTTTGGAGCTAGCTGTCCACTGCCTTTGGATCGTTAAACATCTATCTGTAGGGCTAAATCCAACCACAATATGACCAAACTGCCTATTAACCACAAGTACAAAAAATGGGGGGGGGGGAAGCATCTAGAAGCAACGAGAATATAAGCACTGTCTTCCACCCAGCCTTATGTTTACAGACAGTGCAGTTTTTCAGTCTGAGCCAGAGAATCTAAATGGAGAATAGATGGGATGTGATGGATGCAGAAAGTGAAGGGAAAGGCTTGCTTCCTGTCTCTCAAGAGGGAGAGAAAGAGAAAGCGAGAGATTGAGCATAATGATGTCTCTCTCAGACATAGAACATGCTGCTCAAGACTCTGCCAGCCTGCTGTCTTATAAAGGCAAGGCAACCACAGGCACAAGGGGGGACACACACACACACACACACACACACACACACACACACACACACACACACACACACACACACACACACACACGTCCAACTGACAGGCCCGCGGTGACTCACCCTTTTGGGACTTCCTGTTGGCTCTGTTTGGGCATCTTGGGAGAGAAGAGGAGAGAGAGAGAGAGAGAGCGAGAGAGCGAGAGGGCGAGAGGGCGAGAGGAATCAAGAGTGAGAGACTTGTTTGCAGGGCCTTTGCTGAGGTGGAAGGGCTGACGTGATTGAATCGTGTCGTTACAGCGTGTGTGCAAAGGGCCCCGCGTTTACACAGGAAATCAGAGCTGTGATTGCCCAGGGGAGGAGAGGAGAGAGGAGGAGGAGGAGGAGGAGGAGGAGAGGGAGAGGGAGAGGAGGAGAGGGAGGCTGCATACATAATTCAGCCCAGCCTGAGCCTGAGCTGAGCTGCCGTCTCTGCAGCCACAAGTCCCTGCTTGTCCAGCAGCAGCGTCGGCTCCCCCTCAGCCTCTTCAGCTATTTATAGTGCAAGCCGAGCAGAACGGCCAGAGCCCAGCAGATCTGCAGGCTGCGCAGGGACGCCTCCCCCGCCCCCTCAACCCCCCCTCCCTCCACCGCCACCTCCTGCCACTGCCACACAGCACAGCACAGCACAGCAAAGCACTGCACTTCCCCTTCTGCTCTTAAAGAAGCTACACCCCTCACTGTGACACCAAAATCCTTCCGTAGAGGTCAGAGTAGTGAGAAGTGCAGCGCAAGCAGTGTGTGGGTGTGTGTGTGTGTGTGTGTGTGGGTGGGGAAGTTTAAATATGATGCGCATTTTAGGAGATCTTCACCTGTGGTCCAATGATTATAATTACACAATGTAACCTCTCTGCAATTTTCATTCAATAAAATGTCTATATTTGCTCGTCTGTAGAGTCCACATGTAATGATGCTCGAGTTTTGTTGGTGTGATGTACACTGTACAGAAATGGCCTGGAGTGTGTGTGTGTGTATGTGTGTGAGCTGGTTAGGTGACCCGTGCCTGTTCTTGTGGTCTCTCCTCAGCACCAGCAGGACCTCCTGGCCCTGAAGCATCAGCAGGAGCTGCTGGAACATCAGCGCAAGCTGGAGAGGCACCGGCACGAGCAGGAGCTGGAGAAGCAGCAGAGGGAGCAGAAGCTGATGCAGCTCAAGAACAAGGAGCGCGGCCAAGAGAGTGAGGGAAACACACACACACACACACACACACACACACACACACACACACACACACACACACACACACACACACACACACACGCGTGCGTATCTACATTTACACGCACAGATAGAAGATCCAGCGATAAATGAGGCCCATGTCTCCTATTTAAAGATGTGCTCATGTATGTTTTAATAGTTACAGGTATTTACAGATTTGCTCATGTATGTGCACATAGTTACAGGTATTTAAAGATTTGCTCATGTATATGCACATAGTTACAGGTATTTAAAGATTTGCTCATGTATATGCACATAGTTACAGGTATTTAAAGATTTGCTCATGTATGTGCACATAGTTACAGGTATTTGCACAGCAACAAGACCATACCTGCTCATCTGTGCATTATGCTATAACAAGCGATGCAAAGATGTGTACGATAACAGTGTGGTATTTTTTAGGGACGTTCCAGTAGGTACATTTGTGTTGAAGAATGCTAACTCTGGGCCTACACCCATCACCATATCAGCTATAACCTGCCGGATCTGTGCTTTCACAGATATGCACAGCTCCTTTTAGTATACTCTCTTTATACAGGGCAGAAGGGTCTGCCAATTAAGCAACACTTCTAGATAGGGCTGAACAATTTGGGAAAATATTGCGATTGCGATTTATTTTTTTTCCTCTTTTTTTCCCCAACAAAACGTAATGAATGATTTAAATATGAACAACACAATATTAGATACATTTAGTGTAAAATATTCTTTTACATTTACATTTTTATTTTACTGCTCATTACAGAAACAAGAACAACAAATCGGTGGCTTTGCCACTGTGCATTTAAGTAATTAAAAAAAAAGTAATTTTAAGTATAAACACTAGGCATGCACTTTTTAAACACTGTGTGCAAAATGTACCATCTTAAATTATTATTATTATTTTTTTTAGACCACGTTTTTTAATCGCGAACGTTGCGGTTAGAAAATCGCGTTCTATCATATCGCGATTAAATCGCAAATGCAATTAATCGTTCAGCCCTACTTCTAGAACTACCAGGCCTCTGCATCTTACCCACCCTCCATTAGAGGCCCCAGCAGCAGAAGCGTGATGCCTGCCCCACCAAAAAAGGCAATTGAATTTGAATGGTAGTTGGGAGCTCTTTGCTTTGCCATTCGCAGACATGGTCTCTCTCATTCATTCTGCTGCCATCTGGCCTGGCGCAGCAGTCACCTGTAGACTGCCTTGAACTGAGTGTGCCTCAATGAGAGGTGGCGCGCTGACAGCATACAGAGGGTGCTCCTCTGGGACCTGTTTACAGGGCGATGGCAAAGAGCGAGAGAGAGAGAGAAAGGGAGAGCGCAAAGAGAGAACCGTGTGACAAGTCTTAACTTTCAGCAAATATAAACTTGTCACATGCACAGGAACATGTAAAGAAAAAAAAGGGCAAAAAAGAGAATAAAAGATCAACGTGCTGCAGTCTCCTTGGAATTCCCTTGAAAAGGAAGCTCTTCGCCGAGAGACTTCTCCCCAGAGGCTGACCAGTTCTTCACACAGATCTCAGCAGCGGTGTGTGGAGCTAGGGTTCCTATGTGCTTATTTTCGATTCAATACAATTTCATTCATATAGCGCCAATAACAACTCACAGGCGCTTTACAGAGCCCAGAGCCTGAACCCCCTACAGCAAACACTAAGGTGACAGTGGCGAGGAAAAACTCTGGAAGAAACCTTGAGCAGAGCCCAGCACATAAAGGGGGGACCCATCTGCTGGGACTGGCCAGGTAGAGAGAGGTGTGTGTGTGTGGGGGGGTTAGGGGGGGGGGGGGGGGTGGTGGTGGTAGTAGTAGAGAGAGAGAGAGAGAAGGGAGGAGAAGAGAGAACTAAAAGCAAGCAAATGAATTCATTCATGCATCAGGATAAACACTGATAGTGGACAGAAATGGAGAAAGACACCATTAAAATTATTGGTTGTAGAAGAGCTGAGTGGGTATGCAGTTTTGCCAGCGTTTAAATATAATGGTCATTTAACACATTGAGGGTCTCCATAGGGTTCCTGTTAATAGATTGAGCAGATGGTTAGCAGAGGAACGAGTAGTTAGACTGGCAATCCAAATGCGTGTGTGATGTATTGTAGGCATCGTTCAGTAGAACTTGGCGGCAGCAGAGAGTTTAAAGCGAGAGTTGAAGATAGAAGAGATAATGAGATATTCTAAAAGATTGTCTTGTAGACATATATGTAAAGGTAGTTCTAATGGTGGAGAACGATGGTCACGGCCATCAGCGTTTGAGGCAATGGTCCTACTATAGGGAAAGAGAGACAAGTTGGTACACACATTAAAAACAATAGGTTGTAGTAGCTACACATCAGAGAGATGGCAGCGAAAGGAGGGAGGAGAAGTTGTAACATGACCAAACGAGAGGTCTTTGGCAGCCTAGGCCTATGGCAGCATCACTAAGGGATGGTCCCTGCTGGTCCAACGCCACCAAGAGGACGGTCTGGAGGTGACCTGTGGAGCAGGCCAGAGAGGATGGTCTGGAGGTGACCTGTGGAGCAGGCCAGAGAGGATGGTCTGGAGGTGACCTGTGGAGCAGGCCAGAGAGGATGGTCTGGAGGTGACCTCTTGAGCAGGCCAGAGAGGCAACAGCAAAGGCAGCCCTCTCCACCAGAGGCTCTGCAATGAGTGCTGGACCTCCGCACACCATTCCTAACAATGGGGAGTAATACAGAGGAAGGTTTGAAGACTAGAAGTTTTAAAAGTAGAGAGAGTATCCACTTATGACAGAGGAAGGAAGGTTATTCCAAAGGAGGGGGGCTCGATAGCAAAAGGCTCTGCCTCTCTTGGAGTTATGAGAAGGCCTGCATTTTGATATTGAAGAGTTCTTGATGGGCAGTATGGGACTCGTAAATCCCTACTGTGGTCCAGAACCAGGCCGTTCAGGGCTTTGTATGTTAGAAGAAGTATTTTGAAATCACTTTTTGACATGGAGCCAGTGAAGAGAAGTGAATACAGGAGAAATGTATTCATTTTCTTAGTTCTAGTAAGTGTGCGAGTGGCTGCATTTTGTATCAGCTGGAGGCGTTACTGTTATCCGGATAGTAAATTATTAGTAGTCAAGTGACAAATGCATGGATTAGCTTTTCTGTATCATTGAAGGATATGACTTTCCTGGTTATGGCAATATTATGTAGACGAAGAAGGATGTTTTCAAAAATCTTTGAGTGTTGAGGTCCTGATAAATTATTTCACCAAATCCTTGGGTTGGATGTCAGTGAGAGGCCATCGAGTGTAAGTTAGTTGCTAGATATTGTGCCTAGATATTGTACCTATCAAATGTTTAGGGCCTTTGACCATAACTTCTGTTTTGTCTTGAGTTCTGAAGCAAGAAGTTGTTTGTCCTCTAGACTTTGGCATGCCATGCCTCATTAGAACAGAGCCTAAAGGTAGCTGTCAGGGTCCCAAGTAAAGAGCCTTGGGGGACTCCATCATTTACCTTTGTATGACTAGATGGCTCATTATATACTCAAGTCTCTGTAGTAGAATATGATGGCCTATTGTGTCGAAAGCATCACATGCAATAAGTAGGTCATTAACAACTTCTACTAGGGCTTGTCTCAGTGTTGTGGTGGGCTCTGGAGCCTGACTGGAAGACTTCTGTTGTTCTGTTGTTTCTGTGTAGAAAAGAACTAAGTTGCTTTGGTACTGTTTTTTAAGGTTGGGTCTGTAATTGGCCAAATTATCAGGGCATGGTTTTATTTAACACTGACTGCTGGGAGTCTCGGAGTCTGGCTCTGTCTTTGTAATGGTGATCAATGCTGCTTCAATGCTGCTTCGATCCTCATTCCCTCTGGCTGGGATGAACCACTGAAGAAGTTCTGGTTCCCATGTGGGAGAGGAATTAGCACTGCAGAAGCGCTTCGGGCGGACCTCTCCAAACCGGCCTGCCGGCCCTGAAATGGCCTGCTTTCTTTCCATTGACCTACATTAGGGAGCAGACTGTCGAGATGGCTGCGGGTAGCATTTTTTGAGGTGTTATGGATCAAGATGGAATCTGGTCTTCTCCGTCGGTTCATTCTTTTTTGTCTTTTGATTGACAGGTGCGGTGGCCAGCACGGAGGTGAAGATGCGGCTTCAGGAGTTTGTCCTGAACAAGAAGAAAGCTCTGGCCCAGAGGAACCTAAACCACTGCATGCCCAATGACCCTCGCTACTGGTATGGGTGAGTGTCCAGGCCAGCTCCTGCCCCCTACACATTAGGACTCATCTTTGCAGTGTACTGTGTTAGGTGATGAACACCACAATGCTCACTGTGATTTGGAGTTACTCTTTAGTTAAAGCCAGCAGGCAGTCAAGTTAGTCGATCAATGAATTCATTTAAGAATAGTGATATTTTACTCTCCTCCTAAGGTTTCTGCTTTAGTGTAATTGGGTTGAATAACATTGTTACTTAAGATATGCCCATACTCTGTTTACTCCGAATATTATCCTGAAGTTGTACCCATGTAAGAAGGATGTGTGTTGTGCTCCCATCACACGTGTAGTGCGAGTACACAGATATATACTGAGTCACCGATGCTGTGTCGGCTAGCAAGATTATGTCGTGAAGCCTTTTGGTCTTTTGGGAGTTAAGGTGCAAACATTCCCATTTGACCCACACACACCAACCTGGCAAGTGTAAATGTGTAAATGGCTTTTTTTCCCCTAACGGGGGGAAATGTGTTTTTGGCATCCAGCATCACACTAGTGCCTAGTGTTTTTTTTTTTTTTTTTTTCCTTCTTTGTTTGTTTGTTTTATGTTTTTTTCTTTTTCTTTTTTTCCCTCAAGTTTGTGTCAACAGTTTACCCCAACCTTGGGTTGTTGGTTTAGAGAGTACTGATCACAGGGAATGCCTAAAGGGAAAAAAAGTGCACTTCGAGATTACAGTGGCCTTTTTGTGAAGTTCTCTGCTAGAATGAGTTTGATTGGATTAAAAGTTTCAAGACATGCATTCCCTCACTGCAGATTAGATGACACTTGCAAAGATTGTCTTTATTCGGAGCCCCCTTACTTACCTCCTCTCTTCTCCAGTCGTATCCACGTCTGTTTGTAGTTCCCCATCACTGTCTGCATTGACAAGTCACTTTTTTCTCCTCTTACAAATAGAATAGAGAAGTGGGGTTTTTTTTTTTTTTTCACCTCACAGCTTTTTAAATATTTAAAGAGGTTTTGAGGAACAAACTTTTGCTGTTTTTTTCTTCTTCAATGCCTCTGGGAAAAGATAAAGCCAACGAGGTTTGTGAATGGGTTTCTCTCTCTCCCCCTCTCTCTCTTCCCCTCTCTCTCTCTCTCTCTCTCTCTCTCTCTCTCTCTCTCTCTCTCTCTGTCTCTCTCTCCCTCTCTCTCTCTCTTCCCCTCTCTCTCCCTCTCTCTCTCTGTCTTATTGCGCATGCAGCCCGGCAGCCCTGGAGTGTTGGCTGCGGCGCTGTGATAATGACGGGGAGACGGTGAGCGCTGGGAAAGGCTTTCATGTGCACAGGATGAATATTAACGCAAAAAAAGAGCCGTCGCCCGCCCTCCCTCCCTCCCTCCCTCCCTCCCTCCCTCCCCTCCCAGCACCCCGCTCCACCGCACCTTTTCATGGGCTCCTATCTGGCCCGGGGAAGATAAATAAACCCAGCTCCTCGGCCCCGACTGTATATGTGTGCCCACAGAGCGTGGAGACCTATGCATTTACCCCAGCTCAGCCAGAATGGGGGGGGGGGGGGTCCACTGTCCACTGTCCACTGTCCACTCATCATCCAACCCAGATTTAGCCCAATTGATCTGTCTGCCTGGTTTGTGTAGTTTAAGCTGTACTTATCGTTTAAGTTACCAGCCTCTTAGGTTAGGTTGTTATAACTTGATTATATATTTAGCAGCTATATAGATCACAATGGAATTAGTGGAATTAGAGAAATGTCCCCGTGAATGAGTAATGCTGATTGGTCCAGCTAGAAACTGTCCAATGCATCGGTGTCAGGGTAATTAAAGATGGTTGTGTTTATTCAGGCCTCACCAACTAGAAGAGTGAGAGAGAAACATCCAGCATCCAAATTCATGACCTTTCTCTGCATTACTTGGCACATTCAGTCTTTTCCTCTCTCTCCCTCCCTTCCCCTCAAAAAAAGAACAAATGACTAAAGGGAAAAGAAGGAAAGCGATCTGTCTTTGGAACTTCTGTTGACTTATTTCTTCACCCGCCGCTACAATGAGATGGATTGTGACAGTTACGCAAAGGAGGTGTAGGGAAGCCGACGGAAGGAGGCAACAAACACAATATGTTTTATTAATCAAAACATTTGCATGCTGACAGCCCCAATGCGCGTCACGTCTCCTTCGTCCATAATTGCCGACAGAGCCAAAAACATGTCACTCAAGCTCCCAGACAAACTGCATATTTGCGATGTGGGTAAACCGTAGCAGATTGAATTCATGGGTCTGGGACGTTGCCAGCTGACCTGAAGTGGCTTTCGCTCTGCAGGGAGGGAGGGAGGGAGAGAGAGAGAGAGAGAGAGTGAGTGAGTCGGTGCTGTTCTCTCCAGCGAGTGGGGTGGAGGGTAGGTGGGGGGTAGGCTGGGGTTTGGTTTGCTGCAGTCGAGTTAATTCACCCCACCAGATCACCTGTTTCCAGAAAGAACATCTTTATTTAACTATTTTTTTCCCCCCTCCCCCTTCCCTGTAAACACACGTCGACATGCCGTTTGTTTGTAAACAAAATGCCAACCTTCCCAGCCCCAAGGCTTCACACAGATGCATGTCGGGGGTTACATTGCATGCAATCTGACAGGCCATAAACAAGCATTGGTTCAAAGTGAATTAGGCCCTAAAGACTAGTTTGGGTTTTGAGTACATTCCAAATGCCTCTCAGGAGCCTAGTGTTAAAATCATTTCAATCTCTGTTATGGACCTGTGGAGTATGGGCCTCTAATATAGAGGCACCCATTGTTTGACAAATAAAATACATGCTCTGTCTCAATGGCATACCACATTTTGAGGAGTGTGGAACAGCAATGGGCAGAGTTAAGTATTGAGCTGAGCACACCTGCAGAAGCATGGCGGTGCTGGTGGTTAAGGGTGATGTGTGCACAGGAGTATGAAAATGACTGTTGCATTGGAAACAGTTGGACAAGGTGAGCAGCGATTGATGTTTGTTTGCTGTATAGTGCAGTCCTGTCCAGGCAAGTGAAGTTGAGCTTCAACCTGCAACTTCCTGAGCTGCAACATCCTGTTTTCACCCCCCACCCCACCCCCACCCCATGCCAAACAGAGAGAGAGATCTTCTGGGAGTCTGTTGGTTTACATAAAACATGCTTATCAACATCTGTGTTTGGCTACACTGAGTAACATTACTCTGTTTGTTTGCTTGCTTGTGTGTGTGTGTGTGTGTGTGTGTGTGTGTGTGTGTGTGTGTGTGTGTGTGTGTGGTGTGTGTGTGTGTGTAGGAAAACCCAGCACAGCTCCCTGGACCAGAGCTCGCCCCCACAAACAGGGATGTCCACTTACAACCACCCGATCCTGGGGATGTATGACTCCAAAGACGACTTCCCACTCCGCAAGACAGGTACCCTACTCTCACTCTCTCGCTCTCTCTCTCTCTCTCTCTCTCTCTCTCTCTCTCTCTCTCTCTCTCTCTCTCTCTCTCTCTGTTTGTGTGTCATATGTCTGCCTTGCGTCATCCGTTCTCCTTGCTGACGCACCAGCTCCCAGTTATCTCCATCTGCCGAGAGGCCCTTCGGTTCAGGCTCATTTACGGCACCTTAGGAGCAGGCGTCTCCCGCCCTCGTCCTCCAGATTAGATCAGCGCTGATAACAGCCTCTGCAGGCCTCGGCGTTCGGCACGTCCATCGCCAGCGCTTACCTGTCTCTCCGGCATCAGCACGTCTGAACGGTGCCAGCTGTTTGCTCATTCCTAACCGGATTTGTTTCTGCTGGCCTACAGTTTAGAATATTGGCTTTGGCAGCCAGCATCCACAGGTTCCTTCACTTCCAAATACCACCATGGACTTCAGTACACAGAGGGATAAACAGTGTTTCTGTTGACGGGCCTAATTCATTAAGGAGATATAAGAAGATATAGTCTGTTAGGTTTGACAAGATTGGTGGGTGAGACACTTAGACAAATACTGCTGGTATTTTCATGAGGACGCCTGCTGAGCATGTGCCATAGATGAATTTGAGTTTATTAAGTTTCTGTTTGGGGTTTCCATACTGCAAACTGTATCAGCCTGGAACTCATTTTGAGAACAACTACTTGCACTTTTTCAACTTGCCACCACACATCCACACTCTCTAGATCCTGAATACTGACGGCAGTTCAAACCAAAGCGCGTCGACTGTCAGCAGAAGACATCAGCTCCGGGGTAACGTCGTCCTTCGAGGCGTGCAGCTAGTGAGGCTCAAAGGCTGGGCTTCAGACCTGGGCCTCCTGTCCTAATCTGAGAGGCAGCAGGGGGTCTGTATTCAGCTGGGGAAGGACAGGGGCGCTGTCACTCCCAGAAGGCAATGTGGCTCCTCTGTGAGCACATGAAAGGGACTGTCACCAGCCTCTCTCTCCATGGATTTAAGGAGTGTGTGTGTGTGTGTGTGTGTGTGTGTGTGTGTGAGCGTGCGTCCCACTCCTCTAAGCCTCTCATCATAGACCTAGAGAGGAGCGGTCCAATCACTATCTCCCTCTGCCAGACCTGAGAGAGAGAGAGAAAAGGAGACAAGCGTCATGGTCCTGGGAGGAAAAGATGAAGCATGAAGCGAGAGAGAGAGAGAGAGGGAGAAGGAAAGAGCAGTGGGGGTGGGGGGGGGGGGGGGGGGGGACATGGCTCACTTACGCTCCTGACACTATGCAGTTGCAATCACTGACGCACAAGTATGCAAACTCCTCGACAGGAATCCATACACAAGTAGGAAAGTATCTTGCCTGCTTGGACACACACTCCTACGCACATTGGACATTAACTTCTCGCCTGCCAGCCAGGTTGTCTTGTGGATTTGGGGCTGAGCGTGATTGATAAAGTCCGACTGCTTTCTTCACCGCATTGTTAAATCTCAGCGGGAGATGAGAGGCTGCCATGAGGGTGATGATGGAGCCTGCCGTCTGCTGGCCACCGCCCCACACCCAGCTCCAGCTCCAGCACTGGGAAAGTTCTCCTCTTGGTGGAACGGACTGGAGGGGGGTTGGGGGGTTGGGGGAAGGAGTGGCGTAAAGTCTCAATCGTGGTCTTTCCTGGCCAGAGCATATTAAGAATGAATGTAGTGTGAAGGGGTTTGGGAAGGCAGGGGGTGGGGGTTTGGGGGGGGTGCAGCAGCTCTCAAGGCCCGGTAGATTAGTATTCGTTTCTTTGCCAGACCTCCCGGGGGGGGGGGGGGGGGGGGGGGGGGCTGGCCATGACTGTATCCGAGAGCTTTACTCCCGGTGGCGGCGATGGTAGTAGGGAGGCAGTTGCAGCGGGGGCACTTAAGGGCCATTCCTATGCAGGCTCACCCCAGCCTTGGTTTAGATAGCATTACGCCAAGCTCCCATAAATCACGCTGGAAATGGGCCTGTCAGGGCCGTGCAGCACCACCAGCCCCCCTGCCCGGCTGCACCGGCCCCCTGTGAGACCCCAGCAATTATAGTACGGCCCAGAGGGGGAGGGAGGGAGGGAGGGGTGAGGAATCAGCCATTACAGCTGTCACAGCTGTACAGGAAGGGAAAAAAAAACTCACCAACTGCACCAGTAAAGTGTTATGCAGTGTTGTGCAGTTCTTTACTTCTCTCACGCACGCACACACGCACGCACGCACACACACACACACACACACACACACACACAGTAACACAGTCATACATAAACACTTTCGGGCTATGTCTGGCTACTTTGCTGAAGCTGTTCCACTCACGCATAGCCTTGCACTGTCATGCGTCAGTCAGAATGACACAGTGAAATCACTTCCCTGTTACTGTTTTTGTTCTCCAGAGTATCTTGGCTGATAAACATTCCAGGGTTGTGCTCTATTTGAATCCCTCCCTGGTTGATTTTCTTCAAAGATGGTAATCGGTGGAAACACAGACCAATTCCACAATGTAACATGATGGAACTATATTTAAATACGAGGAAAGGGAGTTTGATTAGAGAAATCCCAATGGAAGGCCTAGCGAGAAAAGAGAAAAGAAAACTCGGACTTCCAAAATTTTTTTTTAAAAAATCGAGAACTTCTGGTAGGGTTCCAGTTGTTGCCGTTGTGGCTGGGCTTCTTGGAGTGTTGATTCCAGCGCTGCCGCGGCAGATAGACCTCAGTTTACTCTGGCCGGCGCGCCGCATTCCGCCAGCAGAGCTGAGGAGAGGCGTGTGGCCTGGGTGGTGGTGCAGTCCTCAAGCACACATACACACACACTCTCACACTTTCTCCCTCACACACACACTCAAACGTTCTGTCTGACATACACACAGGCACTCTGTGGACAGCTAGGGGTCTGTTCGAGGCCCTCTTGGCTGCCTGGGCACGGGCAGTTGGAGCTCTAGCGGACAGGGGATACAGCGGTGTTGGAGATGGACACAGACCCGCAAGTAATCACATAAACGACTGTGAGTGGCCCAAGATGCAAATGAGGGGCGGTTGTGGTTTCCTCTTCTCCAGTAACTGCCCTCCCGTTAGTTCTCTAATATATTAGGGCCCTTTTTTTTCCCCCCGCCTCGCCCAAGGTTGACTTTTCCTGTGACGTCTTTGTGGAATTTACGTATGTAAATGAGCCTCTGCTCCATGTGGCCCCGGTGCGGTGG
This sequence comes from Clupea harengus, assembly GCF_900700415.2. Classification (NCBI taxonomy): domain Eukaryota; kingdom Metazoa; phylum Chordata; class Actinopteri; order Clupeiformes; family Clupeidae; genus Clupea; species Clupea harengus. The sequence continues at coordinate 29,091,288 of NC_045153.1, forward strand.
TATCTTTACAGCCCTGTTCTCTTCTCGCCGAGCTCGGGGAGGGGGGAAAAATGGCCCCTCTGTCTCTGTGTGGGCCCGTTCGGTGCTGAGGTCAGCCCTTTCTCTCCCCGTCAAGCACACGACTCTTCAGATACATCATCATGGTGCCATCTAGCAGATAGACCAGTGGACTGAAGACCAGTTAGACCTGTCTCACAGCCTGTTCTGTTGGCAAGTGTTTCGGGAAACCCCACCCAACCCCACAAAAGCCAGTGTGTGAGAGGCTCCACAGAAAGCAATGTGGATTAGATATGTTGGCAAGTCTGTGAGGGGCTCACTTTACAGTTTGCCTTGCGCTACACTTCAGTCATTACCCGGCAGTGTAGCAGTCTGTAATTAGCTTCCAGCGGCTTCCACGAGTCAACCCTAACTCATCTTGCTCTCAAGAGCTTGCACGTGTGTGTGTGTTTCCGAGTGGTTTTAGTCTGTTAAAACTCTGCAATAAGCCCCTCGTGCATACCTCAGTATTAAAAAGTCCAGACGCCACCTGTCTATAAACTACATTCGGGGAAGGAACGTGACTTCCGTAGTTGGGGAAAAAAAAAATGAAAACTCTTTTTGAAAACTTCTAAATCTTTCAGTTAGACCACCTACCATGTGCTAGTTTTGTTCAGCAACTCGGTTGTAAGTTAGTGTTAATGCATATTGAAGGCGGGGAGAAGAATCTATACAATATAACCTATGTAATAATTCAGATTGTCAGACACTCACATGGGGCACATTATTGTTAAAGCTGTGCCTTAGTTTCTTTCACAATGTGTGTGTGTGTGTGTGTCTGATATCCGTGACTCCACCACAGCCGGCCTCCTATTAATCACACAGCCGACTGCGTGGAGGGCTCTAATCTGAAGGCAATCCGCTCGTAATGAATGGATCTTGAATAGGTCCTGCATTATTACCCAGCGCACCCTCCTCCCACTCGCTGTCCAGCCCCGGAACATTTGTACTCCACGTGAGCGTCCTCCTCGCCGTAATGAAGCACCCTTCACATGCGCATCGACACGGCAATTTGCACCGGGGGCAGGAAGAGAAGGAGGTGTAGAGAGGGTCACTGGATTGGGGTGGGGGGTAGGGGGTGGGAGTGAGGGAGTCTGGAATGAATCAACCCCACTATTTGCTTAATAACGCTAATCAACCTGAAGGTTGCAATCAAGGTTCTAATGCCTCGTAATGACGGGTGAGGCTAGGGGCGAGGGCTGAGTTGGTTAGAATCAACCCCTGACAGCTTGCCTTAGATGGAGGCGTTTTCTGGGCTCCATCAGGCTGCATCAAACCATCTCCCCTGGGAGGATGCCCTCTGCCACCACTCTGGGTTAGGTGTTATTCTAAGCCTGATCGATTCACACATAACCTGTGGTCCTTACAGTTTTGTTGTCAACAGGCCTCTGTGTCTTTATTGTGCCTGCCCCGACCTCTTATGCTGGCCAGTTCACACCAGGACAACTTGTACTCTTTATTAAAAGGCTGAAGAGAGTGCTTCTGAGGTCATGTCTAACAGGGCTGAGCCCCTTCAATACTTCACTCTCCTGCGGGTACCATTTCCTGGTGCTGTCACATTCTCTTCTCCCCGTACGCAAGTGTCATTCAGTGATTGCCCGAGGCGTGACTGGCTAAGCCAGTCATGTTTTACTCCTGTTGATTTATGCGTCTCCATCACCGTCACATCTCGCACGCATCTCAAACAGAATGCGTGCTTCCTTTCCAACCCAGTAGATCAACTAAAGTCAATATGAAATATGTTCTTTCTCTGTCGTCCAACTGTTCTTCGTATCATTCACACGGCACCTGGTTTGATGAGAGCTGAAGACTCTGAGGATAGAAATACAATCATATCAGTGCCATCATGTTCTTCATTCTAATCTATTTTCAATTTCCAACATCCAATTTCAATATTCTCATCATTATCATTTATTTAATGCCACTGGCTCTTTTGAGGGTTTTATGCTCACGGCTCGCCTGTGAATGATTCGTTTTATTCCTCACATGGCTGAAAGAGAAGTGATATTTTTTTTTTTGTATTAGGTGCTCTTAGCAGTTTGGTTCTGTTTTTTTCTGGTATGTTCCATGTACACGCCAGTGGAATTGGTGTTTATAGCTAAACCTTTTTTCCACACTATAAAATACACCTGCAATCTACGCATTACATACAGAATAGAAGAATACTTTGAGGAATTTGAGGTAATTCTTACCGATCATCACAAGCACCCGGACCCCACCCTCCACTTTGTAGTGGCTCGTTTTAGTTGATTTTAATCAAACTTTCCCCCTCTCATTCTTAGATCAATTTCTGCAGAGATGGGATTAATCCAGTTTCTGTTTGACATGAGATTTATTCCCCTATGTTGCTGTTATTTTCTCCTGTATGGGGAGGTATTAAAGGTTTAATGCATATAGAAGGGAAAGTAAGCTTTGTTTCATCAGATGACTGTGAAAGCCATATTGATTCCCTTTAAACCCTCCCTCTGTCGCTGTTTGGAATGGAGTATTTACTTTCCCTGCCCGCGATGACTCTGGGTAATATTATTTGAATCAACACCCATATCTATTTTCACTGATAAGATCGCTTTGTTTTTTAGTACCCGTCTAGATCAGCGCTGTATTGAATTGTCCACATGGGCTGACCAGAAGAAGGAATAAAACACCTAACCCTTTAAGCCTTCCATTCTCCCATAGAAAACAAGTTTGCCACTGTTGTCTCGGGGGCAGTTTGCAATCTCACTTTAGCATCCATTCTTTCAAAATGGATTTTGTTTTATTCAGCAGTCCTCTTAACCGCTCATCGCCATCAAACCATCATCGTTCGCCTCCAAACACTCAGACGACGGAGGAAATAGGTGAGAGTGTAAATTGATTAGGCTTGGTGCTTCACTCTTCGGTCTGGCTTCAAATACACAGAGGGAAAAAAAGATTGTCTCCAAATAAATGGATTGTTACCGAGCTGGAGAGAGAGAGAGGAGATACAGACAGGGAGGAGTGAGGGCAGGCAGGCAGGCAGTGGGTGAGGGTAAAGAGTGGCCTGTGAAGGAGACTCGTTTTGTTTGAGGGAGTCTGTGGCATCAGCAGATATCACGGGCCACTGCAGTGGACGTGAGAGTGGCCGCACCAAAGCACTTCAAAGTCACCGAGTCCCTGAGTGACCCAGGCCTGTGCAGACTGCATACACACTCTAAGCCCCGTATCTGCCAGCTCAACACTTTTTACCCCCCCACCTCCCCGCCTCGCCCCCTCGCCCCTCTCTCCAGCTCAGGCGTGAGAGCATGGGCCCCAAATGCCCGCCCAGCAACCACCCCAGCCCCCGCCAGCCTCCCCCATCCATCCCCATCACATACACTACCTCTCAGCCATTGGCCGCCTGCCATGGCCTCAAGGTGGGCCGTCCTGTTTATGTGAATAGTTTAGGATGAATAACATTGATGTGTACGTCTCCATTCCCCCTGCATCACTTCATTGTACATTTGGATGATTTACTGCCATTTGCTATGAAGTCCCTGTGGAAATGGCCAGCACTTTCAGCTGTGCTTACAGACCATGTTTTTGGTGTCCAGTTTCGAGGATACAGGCATTTGTTTTTACAGTGTTTCATTTGCATTGAGATATTTCTTTTCTTTTATAATGCCTTCACTGTGGCTCACAGGTTTGTGTCCTGTCGGGAGTGGGCATCCACTGGTACAATGAACAACTGGTTTTGCATTTTATTAGGATATTTGAATCTATATCAAGTGTGTCAGGCAAATAATAGGCATACTGGCTCAGTTCACAATTCCGCTAATGCCTTTAAATAGTTTCTGCCTCATTTACAGCCAGAATTGACAACAGTTAAAAGCACATTTGGAGACAAGCCCTTTTCTTACACTAAGGACAAATGATTAGTTTGGTCATTTAATTGCAACTGTGCCTCACATTGTGGGGCTTCAGACATCAGTGTTGTATTTGTTTTCCTGTTGTATTCGTTTAAAGTAAATCCATTCAAACTTCTGAATAATTAGTTTGTGCCCTTACTTCTGTTCCATGGGCTTTGTGTTACTATATCAAGTAGAGATGTGTTCTCCGCTGGGACTGCACTTACCGATGTCTAAATCCACACAGGTTCCGCCTACGCCCCCTCGTTAATGAACTTGCCGTGTCCTCTCTCTCTCTGTGGCGGACCGTGTGCGTTTAATGCGCAGTGCAGCAGGGTCACTGGTCAGTTGGAGGGCAGCCCTCTAATTGAAGGGACGAGACGTGGAGGTGCCACTGGTGCCGGGAATAAAGCTGGCAGTGTCTCCTGGGAAGCGAGCGAGGGAGAGAGGGAGAGAGAGAGATAGCGGATCGCCCAGATTAGTGCGTCACACGGACCCTCTCTCCTCCTGCTGACCCCTTGGTTTTGGGGAGTTACGTGCCAGGAGTTGACGCCTCCACATTGCCTGTGCCGTCTCGCTGCGCCGCGCTGCTCCTCTCCGCTGGACAGCCAAAGTGACGATGACAAAGAGATTGTTTGCAAACCAAGGAGGAGAAAAAACGAGTGAGCAGATAAAAGGGCAAAATAAAGAACACACTGTTTAATTGAGACCGTTTTCAACAAGCGCTATTCATTGCCGCGTTTCCCGTAGACCGGACTTGATTAAACTTAGGGGCATGGGGCTCCTGCCAAAGTGGAAACTTGTCGGCCCCTCTGATGCATTGTTGCCATTATCTTTGGTGTTTGTTTGCGAGGCTCTCTCCACGAGAGGCTGTTTAAACACACAGTTAATGTGTTAATTGAGACGGTTTTACGCTCAAACATGACCCAAGCAGCTTTTGTTGCCGTATCTCATGCTCTATTTGTCATATTAACTTCTGCAAAAGTGTTTCATTTGTCGCTGCTCTGCAGATGCCCCTGACTTTGGAAACGCGGCCAGTTGTGAGGTCAGCCAACAGTCCTTCATTAGAGCAAATGCTCTCTGCCCAGGTCTGATGTTTAACTGTTAGACAGTCCATTGGCTCTGGCTGTGTGTGTGTGTGTGTGTGTGTGTGTGTGTGTGTGTGTGTGTGTGTGTGTGTGTGTGTGTGTGTGATCGAGAAAGAGAGAGAGAGAGCGAGAGAGGTAGAGTGAGTAAGAACCGATGGGTGTTTTGCCCAGCACTCTCCCTGCAGACGAAGGAGCACCACCGCTGAGATTTCCCCAGCTGAGACAGCAGGTGCAGTCGTCTTGGAGCAGCTTGGCTCCGATTGTTTTTTCCCTCGCTCCAGACAGCCATGCCTCTCCTTGCTGCCCTGCAATTCTCAGTAGATTGTTCTGGATGAACCCGCTGGTCGTTCTGTTCTCTCCTCTCCTCTCCTTCTTCTGTTTCCCCGTGCCTCTGATTATAACAGGGTCTGCTGCTGCAGTACTAATCTTGTCCGTGACTGTTTACATGCCGCCGGGTAATACGTTAATAATCTGACTGATTCATGGAGCTTCATGTAAACATTTCAATCGGAAAAGGTTATCCAGTTAAGAAGGATCCAAATCAAATTTTTGTTCAATCAAAAGGGGTAGTGTAGTTCATGAAAATCAGTTAAATAGAATAATTATAGCAGACTAGTTGCAATGTAAACATTTTAGAGCACAGGCTGACTACTTTCACAATACAAACCCATGTATATGTTCTATGCTTCACGCATAGTACTGATGATCAAACGTGGCAAATAACACGTTAGATAAGTAACTGCTAGTGAAACATGTGCAACACAATGGACTATTGTTGTTGTTGTTAGCCTATTTGCCTGCTTCACAATGAGACACACAAATGCTTCATGTTATGGTAATTAAATAGAATAGAAATATAGCGAAAAATATTGTCACTCGATTGCTAAATGTAGCATAAATATATATATATATACATAGTAACTAATAATAATATTAATAATAATAATAATAATATTAATAAAAAACATTATTTATATAGCACTTCTCATACAGGGCTCAGAGTGTTCAGCAGATAAACCACTCAATCCAGGGGCATACAACAGGGAAGATCATATAATTAAAAGAATGGACAAAATAAAGAAATAAACATAATAAAAAGCATGTTGCTAATTATAAAATAGATTAAAAAAGAATGTTTGAAGTTGTAATTTGAAACTGTCCACTGAGCCCACCTTTCTAATACCTTTTGGTTCAGTGTTCCACAGTTTAGGTGCGTAGTGGGCGAAGGCTGCTTCCCCAGCTTTACTTTGGGGGACTTTTGGAACGTTTAACAGACTTGCTGTAGAAGGCCTAAGGGCTTGTGAAGGACCATTAAATGACTGGGACTCAGTGATGTAAGAGGGTGCTAAACCATTAACAGCTTTGTATACAAGAAGAACGAGTTTAAAAATCAATTCTAAAAGATACAGGGAGCCGGTGCAGTGTATCTAGAACAGAAGTAATGTGCTCTCTCTTCCTTGTTTTTGTTCAAAGTCTAGCAGCAAAGCTAAATTGGCCCTAATTTTTCTATTTACTTCTTTGGAAGGCCAGTAAACAGAGCATTACAGTAGTCTGGTCTACTTGAATTGAAAGCATGAATGAGCTGCTCAGCATCCTGTTGAGTTAATAACAGGCGTACTTTGGAAATAATGCTATATGGGACATATTGCTTTGAAACATGATCACCAATGCTAATATACAATGGTCTCTCTGTATTGCATGTTTGAAACCAGTTAAGGGCATATTCAGAGAGACCAACCCAGTTTTGTACCCAGTTGATTAGAATGGGTATCTAAGAGAATAAGAACTGAGACCATGATGTTTGCCTAAGATCATTGACTATTTTAGTTGGTTTCTCTTTATCCATAACTATTTATTCATGCTAAATTCCTGAGAGATTGTATTCTCTTGAAGGGGAATATGGGATTAGGCGTTTAAGTAAACTGGCATGTCTAAAGAAGGCTTTCTGTTCTCTCTGTTCTCCTGTAGCATCTGAGCCCAATCTGAAGCTGCGGTCCAGGCTAAAGCAGAAGGTGACGGAACGCAGGAGCAGTCCTCTGCTTCGACGGAAGGATGGGCCCATCACCACTGCCAAGAAGCGCTCCCTAGACATGGCAGGTGAGTGGGACTTTCAGGGGCACCTTTCAGCATCAATGGAACACCACCAAATTGAAATATTTTTGAAAATCATGACCGAGATGTTATGGTTTTAGTTGAGACCATGGTCTTCAAGAACAGTTTTTTTTTTGTGAGCTATTTTGTGTTTTCATATAGCATATTTCTAATACATTAATGTCATATATTCTGTTTTGGGCCTATTTTGTTGTTACTTGTTTGTGTGTCGTTTGTTTATCTTTTCTATATATACTTATTCTTCTCTTGTTGTTGTTTTTGTGTTTGTTTTGAATAGAGTCGGCATGTAACAGTGCTCCCGGCTCTGGCCCCAGCTCACCTAACAACAGTTCTAACAACATCACCAATGAGAACGGCGTGGCCGGATCCGTTTGCAGCAGTCCGGTGGAGGTGACCCAGTGACAGCAATGACAAAACATTTAGCACACTAAAAAAAAAAAAAAAAAAAACACTTAAACAAGACAGCAGGCATGGTGCTTTAAAAAAAATGCCACTATACAGTAAATGTCAAATCCTTTAGTCTCTTTGAGGATGACTTTTCAAGGCAGCAGTGCCTTTGGCTGTGCCAGTGAAGGAAGCGGCCCCGTCCTTTACAGGCTCTGAGTAGACAGGAGCCCGCAGGGGTCCAGAGGACGACCAGACAGGGCTGTTTATTTTTATCAAGGCGGTTTATTTATCTCTCCGTGTGTGTGTGTGTGTGTGTGTGTGTGTGTTGCTCTGTTCCAGCCGTCCCTGGCGCACAGACTGGCGGGCCGAGAGGGCCACGTGAGCCAGTTGTCTCTGTACACATCGCCGTCTCTCCCCAACATCACTCTGGGCCTGCCAGCCACGGGCCCCTCCAGCGTGAGTTGATACACTCTCTCATATGGAGATTCTTCCCTCTTGCTCTCTCTCTCTCCCTTTCTTTCTTTCTTTCTCTCTCTCTCTCCCTTTCATTCTGTCTCCACCCCTCTTTTTTTTTTGGTCCACCCCAACCCCCCCCTGTTTCTCCTTCTCTTTTTATCCTCTCTTTTATATCTTCTCCGTCAGGCCGTGGGCTTGCTTGCGCACACTTGGCCTTTGGGTACAGAAGTCTAAATAGAGGGGGCCCTGTCTAGACCGTCAGGCAGCCCTCTGTAGCCTTTTCAGGCCCAGTGACATTTCAGAAAGGGCCCATTGAAAAACAATAACGGCTGACCCAGTCAAGTGACGCAAGTGCAACCCCCCCTCCACCTCTACGGCAATCTGATGTTTATATTGATCTAGGGTGGAATGCCTTCTTTTCCTGTCTCCAGCATCGCACTGGATGTCTTCTCTTTTCTAAACACAGATTCTATCTCAAATCTCTCTCTCTCTCTCTCTCTCTCTCTCCCTCTCTCACTCAGGTGGCGTCTGGCCAGCAGGATAGTGACAGACTGGGAATGCCCGGGTTGCAGCCAGGAATCCCCTTAACCACTCCGTTCATCACCGGGGCCCACCTGCCTTCCTACCTGGCCTCCACCCTCGACCGAGACGGGGGCTCCGCGCACAACCCCCTTCTCCAGCATATGGTGCTGCTGGAGCAGTCGGCAGCCCAGAACTCCCTCGTCGCAGGTTGGTGGCGTCCGTCCCCCCCCCCCCCCCCTCTCACCACCTCTGGAAGGAGAGTTTCTCAATCACTGCAATCAGGCAGAAGTTAACCTAATAGATTTATTTTTAGACGTGATAAAGGCATGCTTGCTCCTTCTCTTAATGACCTGCTGAACCTGGAGCAGAGTAATTGGCCCTTATGTTCTCAGTGACTCAGACAGGGGAATTGCTGCAGTGCCCCTCCCCGCGTGGCCCCCGTGATATTATTCACTGATTGCCTCCTAAACGCCTCGCCTTTCTTAAATGCATGAGTCACAAGCGCTGCTAATGAGTCTGCCCGCACGCTCAGCTGGCTGTAGAGCGTCTGCGAACAGCGTGTGTGTTTGGGGGGGGGGGGGGGGGGGGGGGGTCAATACGCCTCCGGAGGAGGAGGAGGAGGAGGAGGAGGAGGAGAGAGTGGGCCTCTTTGACGCAAGAAGCGCTGGTCGATGAGGAGTAATGATTTGCTGCAGCCCAGAAGCAGCGTGAGGGATCCCTCACCATTATCCCTCTCTTCCCAACCCCTTCCATCTCACGGAAACCCCCTCGGCTGTCAGGCAGTCAATTGGATTCAGTTCCCAGGACGTCCGTGGCTTGATTTGGGAAGCACAGTCAGCTGATGATGGGGCTGTTTTCATGCTCGAGCAGCTCAGATAGGAGTGTCCCAAAACATGAGCATTTTGTCTAAAACATACCACGGGTAGAGCATTAATTAAACCGATTTAAAAAAAGAAACTCGCCGTCACTATTAAGGCTTCCTTTATCCTTCTATTTGTAATCAGTGTCCAGCTTCAACCTTTAACATTCCTGGGTGTGCTGTGGAATGCCTCGCTCGCTCGCCGGTGCAGCACGGAGCAGCGGTTTGGAAACATGTTTGACATGGCACGGCCTCCTGTGTACTCAGCCATGTCCCTGGTGTCTAACCTGTGTGTGTGTGTGTGTGTGTGTGTGTGTGTGTGTGTGTGTGTGTGTGTGTGTGTGTGTGTGTGTGTCTGTCTGTTTGGTGTGTGTCTGTTTGTTGTGTGTGTGTGTGTTTCCCCAGGCCTGGGGGGGCTCCCACTGCAGTCGCCCTCCATCCACAAGCTGCGTCAGCACCGACCCCTGGGACGCACCCAGTCGGCCCCCCTGCCCCAGAACGCCCAGGCCCTGCAGCAGCTGGTGGTCCAGCAGCAGCACCAGCAGTTCCTGGAGAAACACAAGCAGCAGTTTCAGCAGCAGCAGCTGCACATCAGCAAGGTAGCGCCCTCATCTCACCGCCTGTCCTCTACCTAGCAGCTCATCCTCACTTGCTTCATACTCTTACCTTCCCCCAACCCCCTCCAGCTCCTGTTGTCACAGCAACCACCATGATGCTGCCTCTGCTTATGGTCATGCAGGAAGCACTTAGAATTGTCCTGTGTCTATGGAAATGAGAGAGAGAGAGAGAGAGAGAGAGAGAGAGTGTGTGTGTGTGTGTGTGTGACAGATTGTGTGTTTTGAACGTTTTGTAAATGTATAAACATTTTGAAACAGCAGCCGTTACAATATGTAGTGGAATTGGGAAATGTTTCTCTCTCAGACACACACAAACACACACACACACACACACACACACACACACACACACACACACACACACGTTGCTCTGGGTTTGTGTGACACGCCGTGTCCAGGGGATTACATGCAGTGATTCATTACCGTATGGAGCACATGTTTGTTTTCAACCCCCCCCCCCCCCTACACACACACACACACACACACACACACACACACACACAGACACTCTGCAGCACTTAGCCTCCGCTGTATAGATTAATGCCAACATTAATCCATCTGTCGGCCAGATGAGATCACTTCCTATGCAGATAACGGCGCTGTGTGGAATTCCACGTATTTCTTTGTCATGGTCGCTTTATTGTTATTATTATGATTATTATTATTATTATTATCATGGCATGTGGTGTGCTACCACTCACAGAGAAGCATTAGGATCAGCGTCAGAGTCTTTCTGCCATCAGCTCAGATGCGTAAAAGCAAATCTGTCCTTTGACAGATTAAAAAGGGAAAGTTGTCTAAATAGTGTGGGCCTTGCGTAAGATGAGTAGGCCTTTTTTTTTTTTTGTTTGCTGTGTTCTTCCGCGCTGCTGTAAAAACAAGGGGGTTGAGTATGTGCGTATGTGTGTTTGTTTTTTTTGTTTTTTTTGTATCTGTCCGTCTGTCATTGTGTCAGTGAAATGCACTTAAAACAGAAAGAGGCTTAATGGGCCTTTGTACAGCCAGGAACCCACAGTGTGTTCCCCTTTAAATGGGAGAGCCAGGAGGTGAAGGGAATAAAAAGGAGCGAGAAAAAAAAAAGAGCTGAAAAAATAAAAGCTTGTTTGGAGAAGAGGACAGGGATGAGGCAATTGCCGAGCGCTCTGACGTCAATGATGTTCCCCTGGCACAGTGCCAGAGGCCTGTGTGGCTGCCAGTGTTGGCTCCCGCTCAAACGTTCCTGTGTGTGTGTGTGTGTGTGTGTGTGTGTGTGTGTGTGTGTGTGTGTGTGTGTGTGTGTGTGTGTGTGTGTGTGTGTGTGTGTGAGAGAGAGAGAGAAAGGGAGGCGGGGGGGCTGTTGGGAAGGGGGTAGTGCAATGGCTGACATTGCCGCGCCGCAGCTGCTACAGGATGCACCCAGAACAGAGGGGGGGGGTGGTGTCTCTGAAGGGTACCATGGCTCCCTCTTCTCTCTCTTTTACTCTCACCACTCGTTCTCCTCATGATCTTTTTTTCCCCTCAACCCTTCTTCTATGTTGTTTTTCTCCTTTTGCTGGTTCAGTTATTTATCTGGTGCAACCTGCAATCTCAGCAGAACTTCACTTTAGTTGTTCTCTTACTAAACTTTTCAACACTGTTTAGTGGAGAGCAATGAACTTGAAAGTGTTGTATTTATTTTGATGTTCAGCTTTATGTGGCAACAAGTGCTTAGCAGGAAGTTCATACGGGGGATTAGTGCCTGTAGTAAGTTTTTTTTTTTTAACTGGACGTCATCGCTACGTCAGAGCTTTAGACGGCCAGAATAAGGGAGTCATCTCATTGATTGAACCTATTTTACTACAGCACAGTACGGCACAGTGTATAGTTCACATCAGTGGGAAAACACTTCCATTTGGTTTCAGATTCGCAAAAGGTTGTTGTTGATACTTGAGCTCAACAGCCAATCAAATTATACCCCTCCCCTCCGTGCTCCTGAAGCACTGTGTTGATTGGTTGGGATTGTTTATGGTTCGGTCAGAGCCACTACGTTGGTTTCCCATTTACAGAGCCAAGACTGTGTACAAACACCAGAGTTTTACGGTCAGCTAGAGGACTGTGAGGAACAATTAGCTGAATGGGACAAAAAGCGTATGGGATTAGAATCGCCAACTGCACCTTTAAACCCTTTCGACTCTTAGAATTGAAGGCAGCTAAACTTCATTTTGGTCCTCTCGAACCATATAACACCCAACATGTAGGCCTTAACTTGAATCCAGTTTAGATGTGAAAATACATTATGAATCATTTCATCATGCCTTGTGTGACTTGTGAAAGTGATTTTAAGCTTTTATGTGGAGGGTGGCCTTTCTCGGTTAAAGAGTGCTAAGAGTTAAAGCTAGAGTTTAGTAGAAGGTGTCTGATCCTTTCAGTGAGATCATTTCTCTTTTCTTTCTCTCTCTTTCCTTCTCTCTCTCTATCCCCTCAGATGATGGCCAAGCCGAGCGAGCCGAGCCGGCAGCACGAGAGTCACCCGGAGGAGACGGAGGAGGAGCTGCGGGAGCACCAGGCGCTGTCGGACGAGGGTCTGCCGCGCGGCGTCACCGTCAAGCAGGAGCCGCCCGACGAACAGGACGAGGAGCTGCAGCAGAGGGACAGGCAGGTCGAACAGGAACTCATCTTCAGACAGGTCAGAACCACACACACACATACTTACACACACACACACACACACACACACACACACACACACACACACACAGGCAGGTCGAACAGGAACTCATCTTCAGACAGGTCAGAACCACACACACACACACACACACACACACATATATACACTCTCACACACACACACACACGTATATACACACGACACACACACACACACACACACACACACACACGACTGACACACACACACACACACACACATATATATATACACTCACACACACACCCCACACACACACACACACCCCACACACACACACACACACACACACACACACACACACACACACACACACACACCCCACACACACACACACACACACACCCCACACACACACACCCCACACACACACACCCCACACACACACACACACACACACACACACACACACACACACACACACACACACACACACACACACACACAAACATTTACATATAAACATGCCCACACACATACAATTGTGCTTTTATGTAATCTAATGGTACATAAAGGCCTTGGAATGTGAACGATGCGGGAGCTCAGTTGTGCATTGTCTGTCTGTGTGTGTGTCTGGACGGCCCTGCCATTGAACTGAATGGCTGTGCCATTAGCACATGAACATCCTGCCCTGGTTTAGATGAACCAATCAGAGGGCAGCACAGGCACGGCCCCATCAAGGCCCAGTGAAGACCAGGTGTGCAAACCTGTTTGTACTCCTAATCACGCTGCATTTCTTTGTGCGTGTCGTTTCCAAGTTGTATATATAAACAATCACACACACACACACAAAAGCAAGAGTAGCAGGACAAAGGAGTTGCATCAGACAGGTAGACTGCGCATGGGTTGAGGCTTCAGGTAGGTCAGAGATGGACAGATCCACAACACCATGCAGATGAACATGGGCAGGTAGGGAGGCAGACAGGTTGTCACAGCCCTACACACAGACAGGTAGGGAGGCGGTTGGTGAGGCAGACAGGCTGTCCCAGTCCTGCACACAGACAGGTAGGGAGGTGGATTGTGAGGCAGGCAGTCCTGCACACAGACAGGTAGGGAGGCAGACAGGCTGTCACAACCCTGCACACAGACAGGTAGGGAGGTGGATTGTGAGGCAGACATGCTGTCACAGTCCTGCACACAGACAGGTAGGGAGGCGGATTGTGAGGCAGGCAGTCCTGCACACAGACAGGTAGGGAGGCAGACAGGCTGCCACAGCCCTGCACACAGACAGGTAGGGAGGCGGTTGGTGAGGCAGACAGACAGCCCTGCACACAGACAGGTAGGACTGAGGCAGAGAGGAGCATGTGGAGCAGGCGGGGGACAGCGCTTACTTGGCCTGATCTCAGCCTCCCTGAAATCTCTCCCTCTGTGCTGTGCATCGCACCATCCAAATATAGATGCTGAAATGCCATGCCTTTAATATTTTTGTCTGCAAATGAAAAGTGGGCGCCCACACAGTCACGCTTAAACTGCAAGCAAATGTGCTCGCACACACACACACACACACACACACACACACACACACACACACACACACACACACACACACACACACACACACACACACACACACACACACATATATACACATGCACACTTGCTTCGCCCACAGACTCTCGCTATGTTCACCCACTCACCCAGTGAGACAGTTGTCTAGTTCTCTTGATGTGAATGGCTGTGGGCCGTCCCCGCATCACCCCCCTGGTAAGTGTGATTGAGTTGGCACCGGCTATCGGGCACGTTCCCCCTCATTGTCCTCCCCCGAGCGGGAACACCATGTCCCTAGGCCCCATGGGAACTCGGCCCGAGAGAGAGGGAGAGAGAGAGAGAGGGGGGGGTGAAAGCAAACGAGACAGCAGGCGATTTAAATCTGGAGGCACAGAGATGGTGGTGGGGGGGGGGGGGGGGGTGGTGAGAGAGAGAGAAGGAAAGAAAGACAGACAAAGAGAGAGAGAGAGAACACAGAGAGACTGAAAAGATTCAAAGAGACTGAAAATCAACAGAGGTGACAAAAATTGAGAAAGAATGAGCGGGTTACATCTTGAAAGAGCGCAACTGGAACATGGCGTTCCCTGTCAGGGGGGTGTTGGGTGAGGGGGGAGCTGTCTCAGCAGGCTCTCTCAGTCATTAATGAACCGGGAGGGAGGGAGGGAGGGAGGGAGCGGAGGCCAAAGACAGACAGACAGACAGACAACTGGGATGACAGCAAGAAAGCCTTGGACTACACATTGATAGCAGAAAGAAGAAAACCTGTTGTCACCCCCCAAATAAGCATTCGACTGGGAAGGACACCTTATTTCTGCTGTCAGCAGCATGCAGGGGAAAGTTTGACTAGTTCTACTTTCTAAGCATGTGGTGTTATTGTTATTATTTTTCAAACTAATCAAACATGACAACTCAGGACCTGCTCCCATGGCATCATGTTGCATCACAGCCTAGTTGTGTAAGCCTCAAGTCCTGTCATTCTCCTCATATGGAAAGAGCTCCCCCTACTGGCTGTTCTGTATGAATGCAGGACAGAAAAACCGCAAAACCTGTTCTGCCATTTCACAAAACAAAACAAAACATTTGTAAACGTTGACATGCAAACACTCATGCAAACAATTCATCTTTGAATGGACTACATTTGTACGTTACATGAACTGTTCTATATTCTCTCGCTATTCATAACGTGTTTTATGTATCACTAGGCCTTCTCATTCTCTCCTTTCTCTCTGTCTCTGTCCTTTCCTCACGCACCCTTCTCCCCAACAGCAGGCACTCTTACTGGAGCAGCAGCGGATCCACCAGCTCAGAAACTATCAGGCCTCCATGGAGGCGGCCGGCTTATCGGTCACCTTCCCCGGCCACCGGCCCCTCTCCCGCGCCCAGTCCTCACCGGCCTCCGCCAACTTCCCCATCGTGGTGCAGGAACCCCCCACCAAGCCCCGCTTCACCACAGGTCAGGCCCGCAGTACCCCACCTTACTGACACATGCGTGAATGTGTGGATCAGATGCATTCTAGTGCTTCAGACGGTTAAAGGATTAGAGGGGAAAGGCTTACTAGAGATGTGGGCTGGGACGATCACATCTATTCTCACTGCTTTCCCAGCCCTCTGAGTGTGTTTGGGAGCGAGCGGGTGCTTCCCCAGCGCTGTGGCACAGAGTGTGGTGCAGAGGTTTGGTAGTGTGCTGTGGCACAGAGTGCGGTGCAGAGGCTTGATGGTGCGCTGTGGCGTGGCTGAGGCAGGATGGGCTCACCTGGTTCATCAGTGTTCCAGCCTGACCCTGAGCACGCTATTCATGTCATAATGAAGTACTCATCGGAGTAGATTAATTCATCTGTCCCCACAATTACTATCTCTCTTTCTCTCCTCCCTCTCTCTCTCTCTCTCCCTCTCTGCCCCCCCCCCCCCCCCCCTCTCTCTCTCTCTTGGCTTGTTCTTTGTGTTCTCTTCAGAGGCCGCTCTCTTTGGGCTTCGCCCTCTGCCTCTGTGATTAATGTGCTCTTTCTCTGAAAAATAATCAATTGTCCTTGACTGCCTTTTCCCTTATCGCACACTCAGCCAGTGCACCAAGCATACTGATGAGTCTTACTGAGGCTGTGTGCGAGTGTGTGTGTGTGTGTGTCTGTGTCTGTGTGTCTGTGTGCGCGTGTGTGTGTGTGTGTGTGTGTGTGAGCGCGTGTGCGTGTCCGAGTGAATGTGAGAGAGAGAGAGATAAAGGGAGAGTGTGGATCGGTCACATCACTTGAATGGTCACAAGTTGATTGTAACTGTTATGCTGTAGATGGTGTCATGCATATGTGAATGCTGATTTGTTTTTCCTTTTTTCTTGGTTGTGTGTGGGGTTCAATGAGAGAATATGTTGGTAATAGCTATATATGAAATACCTCAATTGCTCGAAATGTAGTGAAATTAATGAATTAATTAATATTGTAATTTTACTTTTTGATCAATATTTTATTTTGTGTGTGTGTGTGTGTGTGTGTGTGTGTGTGTGTGTGTGTGTGTGTGTGTGTGTGTGTGTGTGTGTGTGTGTGTGTGTGTGTGTGTGTGTGTGTGTGTGTGTGTGTGTGTGTTTACTCCACAGGGCTGGTGTATGACACTCTGATGCAGAAGCACCAATGCATGTGTGGCAACACCAACACACACCCGGAGCATGCGGGACGCATCCAGAGCATCTGGTCCCGTCTGCAGGAGACAGGACTGCGGGGCAAGTGTGAGGTGCGTAGACAAGGACATTGGCTCCTCAGACCTCTCCTCAGGCTGGGAGAGAACTGTCAAAGGTCAAAGCGCTATGGATGAGCCCGTATCCAGGCCCCGGGCTATGGAGGCACCATGTAGCTAGGCTAACTCACTGTTCATTAACACCACCTCTTTAGAGTTAAAGGTTCTCCATTTTAATATGTAACAGATTATTGCGTGCTGCTCACTCACATAGTAACACGAGTAAACACACACACACACACACACACACACACACACACACACACACACACACAC
>NC_045153.1:29113356-29128356 GCF_900700415.2 Clupea harengus
CTTGAGCACTCTGCCATTGAAAGCAAAATTCATAAATTGCCGGCGAGCATGTCTGCTGAGTGGGAGACTCCTTCGGTTTACCAAACCCCCTCGCAAGTGCCTGAGCGGGTCACCAAAACACAACCCCACTCCCTTCCCCCCTGTCATCCCCTCCTCATGACATTTGAAAGTTTTTTTAACACACCAGTCAAACCAAGAACTCTTTTGTCACAAGCAATGGGCTCAGGAGAAAGACAAAACAGCCAGTTGTTGTAAAATAGTTTTATTTTTTTATTTTTGTTCCTGTGTAAGTGATAAATTGCCTCTGAAAGGGCTGCATGGTGACTCTCTCAGGTGCTTGGCTGCGTCTTATTGAAATAACACCTGTTGAAGCGGAGACCTGAAATCACGCACAGAATGTCCTTGTTGATTCTGCCATGTGTATGCGCTGAACTCGTGTGTGTGTGTGTGTGTGTGTGTGTGTGTGTGTGTGTGTGTGTGTGTGTGTGTGTGTGACAGAAAGATGGAAATTATTGCATGAGGTGTGAGAACGCAAGTTAACACGTGCATGCACGTGTGTGTGTTTGTGATGCCTTTGTGTATGAAAGTGGAAGGTGTGTATTTGTGTGTGAGCACAGGTCTGCATACGAGGCTGGGGGGGGGGGGGGGGTCACGGGGCTGTTCTGGGGCAGTAATTGCAGGCTGCGGGGCAGTCGTGTGTTAGCATAATGAGTTGTGACTGATGAATGGCTGGCCTCTGTCTCTGGACCGGCCGGGAATTCCCCCCGCTGGAACCTGAGCCCTCGCCAGCCCCCACCCGTCTCAACCACCCCACCCCCACCCCCCCAATCTACCCCCCCCCCCCCCCCCGCCCAGTCGCCTGTTTGCTCTGCATGTCGCAGAATAAATGCCCCCTTCCCAGCACCCTCTCTGCCCTCTCACACACTCAATGCCCCATTCTTACACACCCAGTGCCCCCTCTCATACCCTCATTGCCCTCTCACACACTCAACACCCCCCTCACACCCCCTGTGCCCTTCTAGCACACTCAGACATGCATGCACCCGGTCACCTTTATACATTAATACCCTGCTAATACCCCTACTGCCCCCTCTCGCTCTCCATTTGTTCTCAGTGGTGCACATGTCCTTTGGGCCACTCGCTGTAACCTTTTACATACTCGCTGCCTCCTCTTGGACATTTAAACACGGATGTCACAACCCTCCCCCCATCCCCCCCTTCCTATCTCCTCCCGGCCGACCTCAAGCAGATGGGTCCCCCCTTACCTATGTGCCGTGGTTCTGCTTAAGGTTCCTTCCTGACTAACAGGGAGTTTTTCCTTGCCCCTGTTGCCATTATGCTTGGACTAAGGCTCCAGGCTCTGGGCTCTGTAAAGCGCCTTGAGACAATTTTATGGTTCTGGCGCTATATAAATAAAATTGAATTGAATGTCAGTAACATCTCTTCTTATTACTTCTTATTAAAAAGTTAGTCAAGAGCACAAGTGTATTTGTGTGTGTGTGTGTGTGTGTGTGTGTGTGTGTGTGTGTGTGTGTGTGTGTGTGTGTGTGTGTGTGTGTGTGTGTGTGTGTGTGTGTGTGTGTGTGTGTGTGTGTGTGTGTGTGTGTGTGTGGTTGCACAGTGGTGATCTCATCCTGGTCATCTCCTCTCTGATGGAGTGTGTTGAGTCTATAGCGTCCTCCTTCAGGCTGGGAAGCATGAGGGCGAGAGCAGGCCCAGGGGTCTGAAGGCACTTTCCTTCGTTTGCTGAGCAATCAGGCCTCTGCCCCTGCTAACTCTGAGAAAGTCCACAGCACTTGTGTCGCCCTGTTTGTGGCTGGAAGACTCTTTGTGCGCAGCAGTCGATACTGTTGACTGCCGTAATGAAGTGTTGGAGCAGGGCAAACATCAGTCCCCGTGGTAAATGGTGGTTCA
The DNA here is from genome assembly GCF_900700415.2 of Clupea harengus. Taxonomy (NCBI): domain Eukaryota; kingdom Metazoa; phylum Chordata; class Actinopteri; order Clupeiformes; family Clupeidae; genus Clupea; species Clupea harengus. The sequence continues at coordinate 29,115,271 of NC_045153.1, forward strand.
GGTCACGGTGGGTGTCAGGAGCCCCCCGAGAGAGGGGAGAGCATGTTTGAGTAAGCCTCACAAATCTCAGCCATGCTCTATCTACCAGTCTATCGGAGGGCTGTGTCGCAGTCTCCCACACTTTGTGTTGTAATGTGAAGAGGCCAGCATGGGAGTTATCTAAACACTTGATCTGAAGGTCATGTTAGCTAACGTGTGTGTGTGTGTGTGTGTGTGTGTGTGTGTGTGTGTGTGTGTGTGTGTGTGTGTGTGTGTGTGTGTGTTTTCACAGGTTGATAGTGACACCATCTGGAATGAGGTGCACTCCTCCAGTGCAGCGCGTCTGGCTGTGGGCTCCGTGGTGGAGCTGGTCTTCAAGGTGGCCGCCGGAGAACTGAAGGTGAGCTTCCTCCTCCTCCTCCTCCTCCTCAAGGTTTAGGGACATCATTGCATGACAATTATATCCCAGAATGCTCTAGTTGTTATTTGAATGTAGCATCCATCCCGTGCTAATGGCACAGCTATAAAAGGAGCTGGTATTAGATGTCATTTAGACATTCGGCAGCCGAGACGGCATGCAGTGTTAACTGCATCTCTGTGAGGTAGTGCAGGTCTCAGGATGTGCTGCTGGGCCCAGTCCTAAGTGATTAGTGCCAGGTGCCGGTGTCATTATCTTTCATGTATCGGAGACCCCAACACACACACACACACACACACACACACACACACACACACACACACACACACACACACACGCACACACCACTGCCCAAGCGTGCTTTGTGGCACCAGAAATGCTTCCGAGGTGTTAAGTAGCACCTCCAGTCTAATATCCCACTGCCTCAGCCACCCCACACACACACACACACACACACACACACACATGCTCTCGCCCACCCTCTTCCTGTGTGTGTGTCTGCGGCAGCATTTGGTGGTGGTAGCGCCTGCCGTTTGAGCGCGGTGGGCCCCTGTGCAGGCCACCACAGCCACCAACCACGCCATCCGTCTCACCAGACTAACGACATTCCTGCTTGGCACATGGCACACACACTTCCACACGCTCACAGAACGACAAACACGTACACACACGCGCAACTGCACACACATACACCACACGCATCTGGGTACCGCAACAGCAAGGAGGATATACTACCCCCCCCCCCCCCCCCCAACTCCCCCAACCCTGTTAACCACCCCAGACGGCTGGCGCTTTTACTGCCCCTTAATGCCTCCGAGACGGGGCTTTTCATCTTCCAGAGGGTGCCTCTCCTGGAGGATGTTGGTTTGTCGCTCTCGGGGAAATATTTTCCATCACCCACAGGACGCCAGACATAGCCAAAGGACGACTGCGGCGTGCGTTATCAGACGAGTCGTAGATCAGAGGCGAGACGATCCTTTCCTCTCTTTCCTTCCCTCCCTAACGGAGGGGGTGACAGGAAGAGACCCCACGTCGGGCGGGTTGACCTGAAGCGACACGAGTGAAACCCCATCCCTGGGTGACCCCCTGACCTCCCACCCCACCCCTTCCAGCGGGGGGTCACGCCCACCTCAGTGTTCCTGAGGCCGCCTCTCTTCTGGGGTTCTCCTCCACGCCACCTCCCCTCCCCACCGCACGCCTTGACGGCCCCCTTGCCGACAGCTATCAGCAGCTCTGATCTGGGCCTGTCCTCTCCCCTCTCTGCCTCCTCCCTCCCTCCCTCCCTCCACTATAATAATATCCTCCACAGCAGGCCGGCATCATAATCCCCAGCAGCTGCCTCAACATCATTAGAATGGGAGTCCCTCCGTTCACCACTAGAGAAAACAGAGGGGTGGGGGGGGGGGGGGGGGGGTCAAGGGCCGGGGGGAGCTGCATTAACACTGTCCCCAAATACATCACGCCAAATAACCCCCAACACACACACACGCGCGCACACACACACACACACACACACACACACCAAGCCCTTAGAGATCATGCAGCACACGGTTTATGTGTGTGAGAGCATCTCTGACCCAGCCTCCCTCACTGGAAAAACCCTTTAAGATTGAGTGATGAGGATTTGTCCCTGGAGGGTTCAAAGCAGGGAAAGAATGTTCATCCAGAATGTGCCTGTGTGTGTGCCTGTGTGTGTGTGCCTGTGTGTGTGTGTGTGTGTGTGTGTGTGTGTGTGTCTGTAAAAAATGTGTTTGATTTTGCAGAATGGCTTTGCTGTGGTGCGACCCCCAGGACACCATGCAGAGGAGAGCACCCCCATGTAAGTCCAGACTAACCAACCCCCCCCCCCCCCCCCCACACACACACACCCCACCTCTCTCCTCCCTCCTTCAGTCCTCCCTCCTGGGTCAGGCGACTCATGTCAGTCACCCATCACAGCACACAGTAGCAGCCACAACACTTCAGTAATGCACATTGCATCACCCCAGCTGCCTCTCGTGCACACTCTTCTCTCCCATCCCTCCTCTCCCGCGCTCCCACAGCCTGCCCTTCTTCCCATAGACACCCTTACAGCTCTAAATGAAATCCAGCTTACTGATAGGCTCCCCGGGCCAAGCGTTCGGGGAGGTAAGTCAGCACAACCCTCAGTGAGAGGGGCCCCAGAGAGGGAGAGCTGATCATTTTCACACGCCGGGGTGAGACATGTTCGCCTCCTACCCAGCCAACGCTCCTCTGACTCAACCCACTGCGTCTGCACTCCAGTGGATCCCTTCGGTGTCTGATGGAGGATCAAGACAAATGACTCAGGCACGCAGTGTAAACAAAACACGAGAGAGAGAGAGAGAGAGAGAGATTATGCACTATGCTCCAACATATTCACTGCTAGTCATAAATAGATGGAAAGTCATTCTCATGGCTAACCCCTAGGAACCCTCGATTTAGATGGTCATCAAATGAGTTGTGGTACAGCTTACATTCATCAAAGTGTACATTTTGATGTATATGTTTTATGTGCACTATCGATCACCATAGTGGTGGCTTCATGTTACGCACACAAGCTCTGATTGAGCTCTGGTGCTTTGGGCTTGTGCAGTAGGGCGTGTGGTTCTGCAGGGTGAGGCCCTGGTTGTGGCCGTGAGGCAGAGGCAGAGGCAGGCCCAGCCGAGTGGCAGTGCCGAGGGCGACGGGCCAGCGAGCGCTCAGCCCCAGGGGCTCTCCTGTCTGATGTCAGGCCAGTGGCGTGTGGCTGCATCATGCCATTAGCGAAACGAGAGGGAGCGTGCGGGGCCAGGAGGTGGAACTCTCCAGATGAGCGGACTCATACATACCCTCCCGAATACATCATGCAACAGCTGACTCTTTTTTCTTCTTTATTTTTCCTTCCTTCCAACAACAGGGGATTCTGCTATTTCAACTCGGTGGCCATCGCAGCGAAGCTTCTGCAGCAGAGGCTCAACGTGAGCAAGGTTCTGATCGTGGACTGGGTGAGTTGAGAGACATGAAGGTAGTCACAGACAACAACATGAAAAAGAAATAGTCGTATTCTCTCATGTTTGCTACTAAGGCCTTGCATTAGGAAAGCCTTAAGTCAACCGAGTTAAAAGCATTATACATCCACACATTCTAGCTCCAGCCTTTAATGTAGAAAACTTTTCTGCAGCGTTGTCAGCAGAATCACAGCGGGCCTTAACGAGGTGTCATGCCATCCCTGTTAACATGAGCAGCATGAAACAGCAAAGCTCACTCCAGACCAGGACTAGAGGAACACATTAAGGTCAACTGAATTAAGGTCAACTGAGCAGGCTTGTCTTATCACTGAGGCCGTACCATAGGCCCTGCTTCTTGCTGCGGGTCAGGCAGTGGGGGGGGGGGGGGGCACAGACGGGTTTATGTAGGGCAGACGCTGTCCCGTCTCGCAGCAGCGGCGGCGGCATGCGATGGGTCCACATGCACAGGAAGGCTGGCCCCTCGGCCGGCTCGATGAAGGGGCTCCCGGTGCCTTTGAAATGGCTTTCATTTCCTCCCGTCGGTCACGCCGCTTCTGAGCCACCGCCGCCACTCACACACCGAGCGGCTGGAGACAGATACACACACTGCATGCGAGCAGACACCAAAAAACTCTCCCAAACAAAAAATACAAATATAAAAACATGACATGACATGAACAAAGACTAGTTCAACAGGTTATTTCTCGAAATAGATACTGTATTTCATTTGTTCTCATTTCGACGCAAGAGCCGACAAATGTGGTTTGCAGCGCAGCATCTGATGCTGTCATTGTGGTGCTGAAACATGTTTTCAGTCTCTGCATCACCTGCTGTGGCAGAGACAGAATAGGAACATGACGTCATCGTCGTCGTGAAATGTTTCATTTGTTTATTCAGCACTGATCAAAAGGAGTAGTGGAAACAGGAGCATGAACAATGGTTTCCCTCTTTCAGGATGTCCACCATGGCAACGGAACCCAGCAGGCCTTCTACAGTGACCCCAACATTCTATATGTGTCTCTCCATCGCTACGACGATGGAAACTTCTTCCCCGGCAGCGGAGCACCTGATGAGGTAAAGGTTTTGGGCCGGTCTTGCCTTGTTTTAGAAGTTAGTGTTGGATTTCTTCATTGCAGTGTCTTTTTAATAAGACAGTAAATGATCCTCCTGGCAGAAATCAAAGCCCAGGCTGCCTCTGATCAGATCTGCCCTCTTTCCTGAGGCCGCCCTCATTAATACTGCATCCTTTAATCTTCTATTAGCAGGGAGCACTAACCCGGCAGCCTGGCAGCAAAAACCAGCCCTCGCTGAAGGATTGGCTCTTAATTGAGTCGATTGTGAGGCTAAATGTTGTTGTTAGTCAGAGGCGCATTGGCAATAATGCGAGGCAAATCCAATTACTCCTCTCCGTAATATTGTCTTTAGTGCTTTTCCCTGACACCACCCTAATTGTACCGTTTTCCCACAAGACAGTTTAGTTTGATATGGACTTTAATGGCCGGATCATTAGCAAACCTCAGCCACAGTCTCTCTGCCACACTGTTGGAAGCATGGTTGTCTTTAGAGCCGAAACAAAACACATCTGTCTGTGCACTTGTCTTACGCTAGTTCAGTCAAGCTAAATAGCAATGTTCCCTATTCCAACTATTAGCCACTAAAGATGGTTTATAGTTATTGCAAATGGTATTAAACATGGAACATGTCTGACGTGTGTGTGTGTGTGTGTGTGTGTGTGTGTGTGTGTGTGTGTGTGTGTGTGTGTGTGTGTGTGTGTGTGTGTGTGTGTGTGTTCCCCAGGTGGGCAGCGGGCCAGGCGTGGGCTTCAATGTGAACATGGCCTTCACCGGTGGCCTGGACCCACCCATGGGCGACGCCGACTACCTGGCAGCTTTCAGGTAAAGATGCCAGAACAATGTGGGGAAAATGATGAATCCATTTCCACTTGCCTTCCTCCTTCCTTCTATGTGAGTTTTCTAAGCCCCGCTGCACCACCCTCTGGCAAAGCACTCATCCCTCAGGCGTCTCATGTTAAACGAGAGTCCCCCCAGCGGCCCTCTCAGGGCAGGATTTACTGCCCAGCGGCCTCTCTTCTCCCAGATGGGGAGAGGGGGCAGCACCTGGTGGGGCTGGAGGGATGGGGGAACTTGTAAGACAGCCGTGTGTATGGATGAAACTTGAGAAATCCTACAAGGTGGCAGCACCTTAAGCCTCCGTATCAAGGCTTTTAGCGAAGGGGATCCCAGGCCTTGTTGAGATGGCAGCTTGGTTAACAAGCCTGTTTTAGAGCTGTTTTAGCTACCGAACTTCATGCTTCATAAAAGCGGCCCTGGGCATGCAGAGAGGGGAATGTTGAGCGGCCCGTGCCAAGTTATTATGCTGTGCAACCTCAGTGTTGACACGCAGCGTCTGAACGACACGTACGTGTAACTGTTTAAGGATTCGCCTCATTTTCACAGAGATTTGAAGCGTTCATCCATATCTGAGCTGAGGGGAGGGGGGGGGGGAGATGGTGGTGATGGGGCAGGGAGAGAACTGCGTTCCTCTGAAAACAATGACACGTGACGATCTGTTGAAGCTCTGCCCCCCTCCCCACGCCCACGACCCCCCCCATACCATTCTCTTTTATCTGCAGCTGAGGATGATGGGAGTCTTTCAAGGCGTGCCAGTAGGGCTGAGATCCATTAGCCCTGCTGTCTAAGCCTATTAATAACCCCTCTGCACCCCCCCTCCCACAGTCCTCCGTGCCTCTCTGCCCCCCAGGGATGAGGGTGCAGGTCCGATTCGTGCCGCCCCACCTCGGGCCTGCTTTGAAGCAGCCTCCGCGCTCAACGCGTTCAGGCTGCGCGTGCAGGTGAGCCGGGCCGGCTGGCCAACCGGACGGACGGACGGACGCGAAAGCACAAAGGATGATCATCTCACCCCACTCGTCTTCCTCTCCTCTCTCCATCTCCATACCCCCGCTGAGCTGTCGGCGAGGAAGTGCGGCTATAAATCTCCCGAGGCGGAGTGCGTCTCACAGGCTCCCCTCCGCCGCCTCTGGCACGCTCTCCTCACGCACGGCCTAAATGATGCCAGCTGGGTCACAGGCGCCCCCCCCCACCCCACCCTCCCCTGACCCGCGGCGAGGATTGGTCACGTTCGCACCCCACATGCGCACCCACACACAGGCCTCTGTCCATCCAGCCCACCCCGCAGTGCCCCTCAGTTTCATCGCTAGGCGGAAGGCCTCATTGAGTTGTCTGCACTGGCTTTTCCACTGAGCTCCATTAATCTAAATGATTTCATCTTAATCTGAATCTTATGATCCTCTCAGTGAATTGTGTGAACCCTGTTCACTGAATCGCGAGAAACGTCTCGGTGAATGGTTTGGACCTTTTTTTTTTTTTTTGTGAATCGCGTGGACCTCCTCAATGAGTCGTGAGAACCTGTCGATGAGTCAGCTGAATGAGGCCGCGGGCTCTGATGAGTCACGTTCATTTCATTTTTGTGAATGAATGTTAAGTGTGCAGGCTGCCCTCGCTGAGGCCGAGAGGCTGTGTGTCAGAGTGCGATGATGTCTGACTCAGGCTGTTAGTCAGACTGTCAAGGGAGCGAGAGAAGCTACTCGCTCTCCCTTTCGCACTCTCTAATTCTCTCTTTCGCTCTAATTCATTCTTTCCTTTCTTTCATTTTCTGAATGAGCATCGCTGTGAATGAGCAGCCCTCTCTCTCCCTCTCGCGCTCTCTCTCTCTCTCTCTCTCTCTCCCTCTCTCTCTCTCCCCCTCTCCCTCTCCCTCTCTTTCTGCCATATGACTCACATGGGCCTGCCCCCTTGCCAGGTTCTCTTCTCTAGCCTTGGCATGGAATAGAAACCCGGTTGCACCACTCATGCGCGGTTCACATAAACACCGCTGCTATTTTGGAGCACGTCCGCACCCGCTTAGACGCACACCATGGGTCGGATTGCCTCCACTACCAGAGTGCAGCTTCGCTTCCATAGCATTCGGTCCTGTTTCTAGCCACCAGCTCCAACAGGTTGGATCTTCCAAGATGCCTGCGAGCAGGACGCTGTTGGGACAGAGTTGAGCCAACCAGAGCAGCATTTGCCCAAGTGTGTCTCCCATTAAGAGCAAACATGGCACCCTTTCTTTTCAGCTTTGTCGAAGTTCCCAAAGTCGTCTACCCATCACCTCCTCACTAATGAACCTCAGCCTGTTATTTAACGGATGAGCAGCACCAGAACACCAGCCTGGTCAGCCACCAGAACACCAGCCTGGTCAGCCAGCAGAACACCAGCCTGGTCAGCCAGCAGAACACCAGCCTGGTCAGCCAGCAGAACACCAGCCTGGTCAGCCAGCAGAACACCAGCCTGGTCAGCACCAGAACACCACCCTGGTCAGCCAGCAGAACACCAGCCTGGTCAGCACCAGAACACCAGCCTGGTCAGCCAGCAGAACACCAGCCTGGTCAGCACCAGAACACCAGCCTGGTCAGCCAGCAGAACACCAGCCTGGTCAGCACCAGAACACCAGCCTGGTCAGCCAGCAGTGCACTTTGGCCCGAGCAGACTCATAGGGGCTGGTGAGGACGCAGTTAGGTTAGGACTCTCCAGCCCCCCCCCACCCCCACCCAAGCCCCCATCCCATCCTCTCCCTCTCATCCTCTGCCCCGCCGCCGCTGCGTTCTCAGCCTCTGCTTATTTACTGCTCCCAGCGGAGTGGGGAGGGCAAGCACAACAGCTCATATATCTCTCTCTGTCTCTCCCCCTCTCCTTACCTCCTTCTCCCTTCATACACACACACACACACACACACACACACACACACACACACACACACACACACACACACACAAACACACACAGCCCTACACTGCTCTGCTGCTCTCCCCTTGTTTCTCCTCATAGTTGTGCTCTGTTGGCCCTGTGAGACAATGCGTGCCTCGCGGGCGGCACCTTCTTATTTAGCCCAAGCCAGTGCCACGTTGCATTTGCAGGGGATCAAGCCTGAGATGCAGAGAGAGAGGGAGAAAAAAGATAAGAAAATTGGCTGTAATGAAAAGCAGAAGCCCAGGCACTCTCACCATGAACTTGGAAACAGAGAGGAGAATTGAAGTTAATTCAAACCAGCTCTCCGCAATGCCAGATGACAGGGCTTTGAAGTGTTTTTTGCCTCGCTCTCTCCCTCTCTTTCTCTCTCTCTCTCTCTCTCTCTCTCTCTCTCTCTCTCACTCCTTTCTCTTTCTCACTCACTCCTTTGCTTTCCCTCTCTCTCTTTTTTTTCTACAAGTGGAGCGATTGGAAAAGCCTTTGAGCCTGACAGATAGCCATAGCTAGAATTAACCCTTTGCGGGTCCCTCGTTGTGGTTCAACAAGTCTTGTTTGACGTTTTTTAATAAGCAGGCCCCAGTTGTTCACCCAAACCTCTACTGGCAGGCGTCTGTCTGAGGATTAGGTAACCTTAGAGCACAGATCGATTTTCAAATGCCTCATGATCCCTACTCCTCGAGCCCCCCCCCCCCCCCCCCCAAGCCCCCAGCGACCCCCCCCCCCCCCCCCCCCCCCCCTACTCCGACTCCCAAGACTCGCAATTTGTCTCAGACCTTTTCGAGGGGAAATCTGCATGGGCTATTGCTAATTACCGGTCATAAATTCAAGTCAAGCGCATCCAGTTTGATGCTCAGGCCTTCCTTTCACCGGCTCCAAGTGCTCAAGAAATCCTCCCCTAAGCACCGAGCATGACTGTCTCTCCCCCCCCGGAGGAGTAGCTTGGCCACAGCCAGAGGATGGGGATTTAACAACTGGAGGAAGGGAGTGAAGTTTGGGTGGAGGAGCAGAAATGAGGATCCTGTGAACGGAGGTCTTCACATCTCAGTGTCAGTGTCATTTTAGTGAAGATATGGACTGGGAGGAGGAAAAAAAAAATGAACCTCGAGTTGGATCGCGGAAGGGTGTGAGTGTCTGCAGGATGCTCATGGTTCTTTACAACTGGCCAGTGTCATGGATAGCATTGCTGGGTCCTTAAGGGACTGGGCTTTCCATCACTCTTTCTCTCTCTCTCGCTCTCTCTCTCTCTCTCTCTCTCTCTCTCTGTCTCCCCCTCTCTCTGGCCCTGGCGCTCTGTGCTCCAGAAGGGATCTGGCAGGGGCTGAAGTGTTGCTCCACGCCCTCTGCGTGCACAGCCAGTCCTCCCTCTGACTCACTTCTGGCGGCACTTCCTCGGAACTGGGAAGACACGAAGGTGAGGAGGAGGTGGTGGTGGTGGTGGAGAAGGAGAGAGAGAGGGGGGGGGGGGGGGGGGGGGGGGGGCTCGGTGACTAGCCACATCATAGCATCGCACTCAATTCCACTGCCGATGTGTATGTGTGTGTTGGTCCGCAGCACAATGACTGTATTCAAGCCCTCAGTCCTCCCGGTGGCTCCCAGTGCTGGAAATAAGTTGTAGCCTCTCGCCCCCATTGCTCTTGATGTTGGTTCATAGTGTTTGGGGGTGGGGTGGGGGGGCTGGAGCAGCGAGAGACATTTCACACTCTCCTCTCCTATTACTATGTCGGAGTTGGGGCAGAATTCCTCCTGCTTCGCCATCGAGTCGGCCCTGCTCTTTCTCCAAATATTTATTTGACCATGAAATGGATAGTCTCCTTCATTTCGTCGGCGGATTGGAATAACACAGGAGTGATGAGAGAGGCCGTGTCATGACGGCGTGTCAGAATTCCGAGCTGCGCCGTACACCGAGCTCTGCCCCAAAGACGACCTAACAAGAATGCCTCTAATTGGTGAGAAGGGGTATGCTCCCAGAAGGCCTCACGAGGAGGTCTCTGCGTGCTTCATTCCACCTTTTATGTTACTGATCTGCAGATTGCCATGGTGTTTAAGGGTTTTTTTTCCCCCCTTTAAGCTCGGGAAGGCTATGTCTTTACGTGTGTGAGAGAGACTGAGACGGAGAGACTCTGCCAAGCGAGTTTGGAAGGGCTGGAGGCCTGTGCTCTCCCTAAGCTCCAGACACTGAGCTCAAGCATCTCAAGCCTTTGAAGATCCCACTGAGACAGCCAGCGTGGATAAAAGGAAAGGGGCCAAAATAGTCTGTTCCCCGTTCCCATCAGGAGCAGAGGCCCCTCGCTCTGCTTCACTCGTCCCCTCTCTTCTCGTCCTCTTGACGCAGATCTGATCTCCTCTCATTTATGAGGCGCGCCTCTGGTTAACAAGCCCCAGGATGTGAGGAGGTTAGATAGCCAGAGAGGGCTCTTGGAGGAGCAGGCCAGGTGGACCTGGGTGCTTTGGAGCTCGGGCTCTGTGTGTGCGTGAGGTGTGCAGATTACACCACCAGGTCAGAGGGATTTTGGAGAGGCCCAACCCTCTTGTGAAAAATGGCCAGAGTTGTGAGAACATGTTCCTCGGAGGTTTGGCCCCGCCGCCCCTTCCATTTCATGCTCCCCCACTAAGAGTCATGACAGCAGGTCCCCACGGGGGTCACCCAGGGCCTAAAGACCACTTAAACACACACACATAAACACACACACACACCTGAGCAAACTTTCCACATTTAGAGCCGAACGTGTCAGTGTCAGTTGATGAAGGCAAAGGTCTGGTCCCTCTGTAGTCAAGGAGTGAGACTCTTCTCAAGGCGAGGTTGAAAGGGTTACGAGTCTGCTTTGACTTTTATTCATTGCATATCTGTGTGGTCCAGACAATGATTCATCCATCACTGTTCAATTTGATTCGGTTAGCTTCAGGAATGATCGCACACGTCAGCAGGCAGCCATAAAACATCGAAACGAGCTGACAAGTCAGCAGACACACAGCAGTGGAGTAGTAGGAAACACACACAGACACACAACACCGCCACCACCCCTGCTCTAACTATGCAAGCCATAAATTTCAGTGTAACCTAATTAGTGATGCCCCTTTTTCATCTTCCCATTTGTGCTGTCTGATTCATTGGGAGCGTTGTGAAATCCCCATAATGTGCATTTCACACGCATCCACTGTCCAAGTCACACACAGTCAAAGGCACTCATAAACGCTGGGACAGATAATGGATCATTCGAGGAGTGTCACGCCTGTCGGACGGAGGCAAGGTGACGGGAGAAATTCAATGACGCTAGCATATTTGACAGGCGCCTGTTCCTACTCACATCAAAGCACTTGTGGTAGTGTGGGGGGGGAGGCCTGCCCACACCACACCACCACCACTAGCTCTGCTGTCATTCCTGAAGCAAACCCCCACCATCTCTCTCTTCCCCACCAACCCCCCCACCCCCACCCAGCCGCCCTCAGCCTGTGGCTGCCCGTGGAGCGCCTGTGGTCCTGTTCTCCAAAGAGCCCAGGTCTTTAATGTCGGAGTGGGGCGGTGGGGAGAGACGCAGGAGCCCCGGAGCTTTGCTGTGGTCAGACAGCCACAGTGGCCTGGCAGGTCCGACGGGCCTCCCTCAGCGGAGTGTCACCTGTGGTGGAGACCGAGGGAGAGACAGGCTGGGAAGAAGTGGGCTGAGGGGCAGGAAACGCGGATCTGTGCGAGTCGACTCACTGAGAAAACACACGTACCCTCTCCACCAGAAAAACAGTCCGCCATGTCGGACATAAAGCTCCCCTTGAGAACGCGGTCGTCCACCGTGCTTTTATATGGACAGCTGTCGTGAGGTTTTTGCGAGGTTATACTTAGGATTATGCAATCTGTGACGTGTGCAGCAAGCCCTGACCAAAAGTCTCTGTTGTGCAAAAGCGCAAGAACAGCCTGTAGGGGTGTAAGAAGCTAGCCGCCCTGGTTTGTTTTGAAAGCTGAAGGAACTGCTTTGCGATTCTAGTTTTCTTCTCATTTTTTTTGTGCCTTATTTTCTGTGACGCATCATCCTGTGAAGTCTGCACACTACACCCACTCGACCAGCAGTGCTGACGGATCTCGTCTCGCTGCCCGCATGACATTACCCCCGGCTGTGTCCGTGACGCAGGCGATCTCCCATCAGACCCTCCTCTGGGGTCTCAGACCTCCTAAAAATACTTCCAGCCTCTCACTGGCGAGGGTACCCAGGCCTGGGGGAAACAGGCAGCTGGGGTAGCGGCGAGGTGCTGTGCTGTGCGGCGCAAGGCAGGGGGGCTTGGCGTACGGGCGCCTGGCGCAGCCTGTAATTGTGGCGAGCCGGGGCGAGCACAGGATGGAAAGAATGAGGCCCAGGCCCAGACTCAGCTGCAGCCGCCTTGGCCCCGGCCCGGCCCGGCCCACTCAGGAGCTCCTGGGCCAGCTGCCCACCCACAGCCAGCAGGCCAGCGCCATGTTCCTGAGGTGAGGAAAGTAGAGGGCTCCACACCGGAGCCTCCGGCACTGCTGCTGCAGAGGCACCCAGCGGCCGCCACCGATGCACAGGGCATCCAGGAAGCCTGCAAACACCGACACACACGCTCAGATATGTCATACACGTAGTACACATTTTTGGCCAACTGTATGCAAACATGCAGTGGAACATACAAGAAGACCCGATTTACATACACAATGCACAGATACGTGTTGTTTTCTAACATACATAATACACAGCTGTGTGAAACAACCCATAGAATCTTCACTGGATTACACAGAAGACAAGCAAGATCTGTTTGACACAACCACAGGCAGAGCACAGGCCTCACTAAACCAGACCATGGGTGTCGAAGCCAGGTTAGGAGAATAAAGCGGCCATATTCGCTGCTGGCATATTTGCTCCTTGGAGTCAGAGGGTTCAAACGGCAGGAT
>NC_045153.1:29133356-29193356 GCF_900700415.2 Clupea harengus
GAGAGAGAGAGCGTTTTTATGTCTCCTGTCCAGCCATTCCCCTTCATTTGACCATGAAGGACCCTGCGGAGTCGCTTCATCTTGCTTTCTCTCTATCTCTTTCTTTCTCCCTCTCTTTCTCTCTCTCTCTCTCTCTCTCTCTCTCTGTTTCTCTGTGTGTCTTTCTGTGTGTTCCACACCCTGCGTGGGTGGACACAAGTGCCAAATGAGGGGGATGTGGAGCAATGGCGAGAGAGGAAGTAACAAATGTCAAGATGAAAAATCGGAGGTTAATTGTGGGAGTGCGCTGGCCATAGCCGAAACCATACAAACCATCCTCTGTGATTCATGGCAGCAACAAGATTACACAGAAAGAAAGAAAAAAACGTTCATCTATTATTTTTAACTAATAGAAGAAGCGTAGTCCTTTTACTTGCCTGTTTTCAGCGTTGCAGTGTGAGAGAGCTGCAGTCGTCTGGGAAAAAAAAAAAAGGGGAGCCGTTGCTCTGGGAAACACACAAGCGCGCGTGGGCGTATGATTTGTGCACAAACACTGCAAACAAACAATAGGCCATCCAGCTGAGGCCACCTCCAGGCGCTCGTTTGTGTCCTGCGTCCCCAGGCTCTGTCCCATCTGCAGATGCACTTATGCGGACTCCACCAACGCCACCGTGCAGGGACATTGGGTGGTGGCGGCGTGGTTAAACAAGCATGGTGCCGTGAACGCGCTGTGGACAACAGCCAAAAACCCGGTGGAATGGGTAAATAACCAGGTGCTGGCTCATCTGCTAATGCCGTTATGGGCTTTTAGCGGCACTGCCCACATTGGCCATAGCGCCACTGAGTGGTTTTGTGGTGAAGCAGGGAGAGACGTGCCACCATAGTCCTCGTCTAAATGTAGCCAGCAGGCCTTCCTCTGGCGCGGAGAGCTGATGTATTTTGAGAGGGTGACCGGGCACTCCGCAGACACGCCCCACTGGTGTGTTTACTGGAGAGAGAGAGAGAGAGAGAGAGAGAGAGAGAGAGAGAGCTGCTGAAAGAATCACGCCTGCCTTGGATGAGGCCTGATCACCAGTGTGTGTGTGTGTGTGTGTGTGTGTGTGTGTGTGTGTGTGTGTGTGTGTGTGTGTGTGTGTGTGTGTGTGCGCGCCGTAAACACTTCTGCTAACTGTACATAGCCTCCTGCTTGGCTGCCATAGGTCACCACAAGGAAGATGCATGTCATAGAAATGGTTGGTCTCATTCTCTGAAGGTAGGTAGGGTGCTCTCTCTCTCACTCTCTCTCTCTCTCTCTCTCTCTCTCTCTCGCTTTCACTCTCTCACTCTCTCTTTCACTCTCTCTCTCTTTCTCACTCTCTCTCTCTCTTTCTCTCTCTCTCACTCTCTCTCTCTCTCTTTCTCTCTCTCTCACTCTCTCTCTCTCTCTTTCACTCTCTCACTCTCTCACTCTCTCTTTCACTCTCTCTCTCTCTCACACACACACTCTCTCTCTTTTCCTGAAGCCCTTATCACAGCTCTCTCTCGACGAGGCTGTAAAAATATGTTCCCGGAACTCTTTAAAGCATCCAATGGCTCTGCTCCATGCGGATTTTCTTGGATGAGAAGGAAAATAAACAAAACAATAACACAGGATGATCCCGCTCGTAAAGTGTGCGCTCTCACAGGCCCCCGCACCAGGAAGCCACAGACGCGCTCGGTCATGGTGACTGCAAAAAACACCCCGGGTTTTTCGTTTCGGAGCGGTGGTGGTGGTGGTGCAACTCACTCACTTGGCCCACAAAATGCCCCTTCTCCACCCGCCACCTCCTCCACCCTTCACCTCCTCCCCCCACAGGGACAAGATGAATAAGGCATAGGATGGAGAAAAAGGTATAGAGAAAAAAGCTCTCCACCGTTTCCAAAACCTGTCAGAGAAAATAGAGCTTAACAACTCTGAGCTGAACCAACGTTTGCTTTGGGGGGGGGGGGGGGGTGAGAGGGTGGGGGAGGATGATTGGAGGGGGGCACTAGGCAAACTGGGAGCCTTAATGCAATAACGGTAATCGCTTTACCTGTGCCGGCGTCTGAGGAGGACTCGGGGGTCACCGCTCACTGCATTCTGGGAAGGGAAAGGGCTGCTGTGCGCCCCAACTCTCTTCACCCCCCCACTGGTTCCCCCCCGGGGAGCACGTGTTGTCATAGCAGAGCGGGCATAAATGAGTTGGAGGCTGGGAAACGGAGCGGAGCGATCGGAGAGAGAGCGTGAGCTCGGCCTGTTTGGGGATCCTGTTTCAGGGCGCCCTGTCGAGCGCTCACAGCAGGGGAAACCGTGTGATGTTCAGTGGGGTGACTGGGGTGTAGACAGCGGTACCAGCCTGGTGTCTTATTGCTCTTTCTCTCTCTCTCTCTCTCTCTCTCTCTCTCTTTCTCTCTCTCTCTTTCTCTCTCTCTCTCTCTCTCTCTCTCTCTCTCTCTCTCTCTCTCTCTCTCTCTCTCTCTCTATATATATATATATATATAAATATCTCTCGTCCTTTCCCTCTCGCCCATGGTCTTATTATTTAACTCCCCTCTCTCTCTCTTGTATTTAGTTTTTCCTGCTCGCCTCTCTCTATCGCTGCTGTGTTTGTGACCCATGGCGGCCCACCTCTCCTCCGCCTGGGGACCCTGTCAGTGGCCCACATGTGAAAGCAGTTAGGCTCACACCTCTGGCAGACGGGGTCAGGGAGAGGGAGACAGATCGGGTAATCAAAGGAAATTGGGAATCATTTGAAGTAGGGAGGAAGCCATTGTCATAAACCAGCGTCAGAGTCCGGTTTCACTAGAGGTCTCTCTGTCACACACACACACACACACACACACACACACACACACACACACACACACAGACTCACACACACACACACAGACTCACACACACACACACAGACTCACACACAGACTCACACACACACACACACACACACAGAGATTTGTACAACTCTTACACACACACAGGCACCCCCCAATCAACATCACAACACTGAACCAAGGAAAACATTGGCTCACACGCACACGCTTATTCCGGCACACTTACCCACACAGCACAACACACAGCTAAAGTCAACATACATTCTCTCTCCTCCTCTCTCTCACTCTCCCTTTCATTGATGAACGCACACACTCACACACTGACACACACACACACACACTGACACACACACACACACACACACCAACCAACCAAACATCCAGCGCGGGCAGGTCGTTAAGCGTGTCGAGAGCACGGCTCATTGGGCCCGAGTGACTGTGTCTCCGCCATGCTAAACAGCGAGCTGCGGCGGCCCAGGCCAACTTCGGACATCCTTGATTGGCGGAGCACCACTTCTATTTGTCATGGACACACACACACACACACACACACACACACACACCACTTCTATTTGTCATGGCCTCCTCCAGCGGAGCCTTTGGCAGCGGCGTCCGACGGCCCGCTTGAGCAAGTGCAGGCCGAGTGCTCATTACCACAATGGCCTCCAGCGCCACGAAACACACACACACACACACACACACACACACACACAGGCCACAGAGGGAAACTCACACACATCCCAGATAACAGATAGGGCGGAAAGGAAAGAAGAAAAGAGAAGAGATTGGAGGGAACGACGTCTCTAATCAGAATGGCAGGAAGCAAGTGTTTTATCATAATCTCTCCACCAAAGACCTCCACTGTAATGGCATTGGAATGTAGGCCAATGACTGTAGATGAGGCAGATACAGGCAGGGAGAAGGGCTTGTGTGTTTGTGTGTGGATTTGCATTGGTATGTTGATGTGTATGCGTATCTATACTCTGTGTGTGTGTGTGTGTGTGTGTGTGTGTGTGTGTGTGTGTGTGTGTGTGTGTGTGTGTGTGTGTGTGTGTGTGTGTGTGTGTGTGTGTGTGTGTGTGTGTGTTCTGGGAGTGTCTGACTGTGTGTGTGTGTGTGTGGGGAGGAAACGTAGCCAAACTCACTCCAGGGACCGCAGCTGTGTCAGCTACCCCAACCTCTACGCAGTGCCGCTGCCGACTCAGATGCAGAGTCACGAGCCCACGCGTTAGCAAGGCCTGCCTGACCCAAAACAGCCCCCTTCAGCACCACAGCTAACCAGACTCTTCCCTCTCCTCTCCCCTCTCCTCTCTCCTCCCCTCCATCTCTCTCCCACTCTCCCCCTCGCCTTGCAATATCCGACTGGACAGCACTCTTGACAGGCCCGCCCCCCAGATTCCTCTCAAGGCAGAATGCTCACAGAGGAGTTTACTTTACAACTGTTTGGTGTAACTGTGTGTGTGTGTGTGTGTGTGTGTGTGTGTGTGTGTGTGTGTGTGTGTGTGTGAGAGAGAGACACACACAGACAGAGCGCACAAGAGAGTGGTCATTACATCAAGCATTTTACTGCTGGCTCCAGAGTGAGAAATATCCTCCTCTTTTATTGGTAGGTAAAAGACAAGAAGTCTTTGGCTATAATGAGGATTGTATTCCCTTTTAAAAGTGGGTCCGATTTGTGGGTATGGAGAGAGAGAGAAAAAGAGAGAGGGGGTAATAAGGAGAACTGGAGGGAGGGAGAGAGAGAGAGAGAGAGAGAGAGAGAGAGAGAGAGAGAGAGAGAGATGATAAATGCCGTGCTGACTTTACAAGCCTCTTTTTTTAGTTCCAGGTTTCGGTGAGTAATCTCCAGGCCTTTATAGTTGAATAGCTCATGAATGATGCATTGGCTCCGACATTAGTCACCTCTGAACTCATGACTAATTGATGAATGTGTGCAAACAGATGTTGCGCTCCAAATTGTGGTCGTTAGCAATTATTTGATAAACAACAGCCTAATAGGCTAAATGTTCCCATTCGGCGATGAGGTTATGCTGATGTTAACACAATAGTTACTGTAAACATGCCTCGCTTCACCTAGTGCGTGGAGTCCTGTGTGCTTTGGAAATTCAAACAGGGCAGGAAGGTCGGCAACAATCTGATTCAAAGTTTTTGGTGAATGCGGTCCAGCACACACAGTAAACCGACCTCATCAAACCATTTATTTTTTTTTTAAACAGCACAGTAAAGGAAAACGCTCGTGAATGCCCTCTTGTGTAGTCTGCCGAACAAGTCAAATTTCCTGCCGAGTTTTTTGGTTAGTCTCGCGAAGCCCTTGTGTGTGGAGCGCATTCCTCCTCATGGAGTGTGGAGCGCATTCCTCTGGTTTGCGTGGTGTCCTCGTCGGGCTGGCTGCCTCCTCGCGAGCTCAAAGGCCGTGCCACATACTCGCCAGACAAATGGCATTTTGACTGTAGTAGACAGGCTTACGGCTGCCATCCCAGCACAACTCCTCTCTCACTTTCACTCTTCCCTCCTCCTTTCTTTTCACTCACTTCCCCCCACTGTTTGGCTCCATCACTCGCTCCTTGTCTAATGCCTTCAATTCTTTCTCAGTCACTTTTTTTTTTCCCCTGTCACTCACTCATGATCATCCTTTTTCCCTGAATTGAGGGAATATGAAGGGAAACGGCTTTCACGACACAAGTGGGGGTGTTGTTGAATAAAGAGAGGATGAGGAAAAAGAGAGAGGAGAGGAAAAAGAGAGCAAAAAGAGAGGGAAACCCAAATAAACCCCCCCCCCCCCCCCCAGTGTCACGGTGGATGCCGACGAGCGCCATGTGTTTCATACCTGCCAGGCAGCCCAGAGCGGGCTGACAAGACCCATTAAAGTTTATGGGCGTGCGGCAGGACCGTCTGTCAGCCTGATGGACAGCTACCCCCAACCCCCAGCCACCCCTATCCCCAACCCCCCCAGTCCCACTCACGCTCCTGCCGATGCCAGGCCAGGAGACAGGCGCTTCAGCAAGAGGAGAGGGGGAATCAGTTCCGGACATTGTCTGGTGTTGCCCTTTCACTTTCATCAGATGATTGTCAGTGTCAGACGCGTCATCACTTACTGGAAATACTGCATTTGGTTTACCGTACGGTCTCACGGATGACACAGGAAAGAGACAAACCCTTGTCGCTGGTTTGCTTGTGGGCGTTCCTGGTTTTGTGGTTACCAGGTTACAGAACTAAACAAGTTTGCTAGACGTTGGTGAGCTCGGGGAAAGCTGGTTTGAAGCTAGCTACAATGACTGGCAAAACGTAGCTGATAACCAGTAGCAAGTTTTCAATTGTGAAGTTAGCTACATAGCTAACAAACATGAACAATTACTTCTCTCTGGAAATGCATTGAACTGCATTCAAATTCAGGAGAGAGTGTTGCTATTCAGTGTAGCTAGCTAGCTATCTAGCTAGTTATGGCTAGGTAGCTAGGTGGTTGTATTATGTATTTAAATTTTAAAACTGACTAGTGCAGTATGTATCATTTGTTCCAGCAACATGTCCCAAGGGGTGTCATCAACGTGCCCACTCGCTCTACACAGACTAAGTACCAGGGAGCTGGCAGAGAAGAGTCTGTGTAATGTCCGGTCCAACTGATTTGGACATTTGCATTCTCACATACAGCCCCTCCGGGTAATGTCTAGATCACCTCAGGTTTGCAGTGCATGTCTGAAAACAGCTCATGGGAGAGAGGGAAGGAAAGGGGGATGCAGGGGGGAAAGTGGGAGATGGCCGAGTCGATAGGGACTGGAAGGGATCCATAATAAACAAGTGGAATAGGGGAGAGTGACCACCTGGCCACACACACACACACACACACACATCTACAACATTTAATATGCCACGTGTAAACACACACACACAAGTACACACCACAAACACACCACAAGTCTCATGTGCACATTCCACACTCTCAAACACAACTCCATACACCCTGAATTGTACCAGCCCGTGTCGTCGAACAATTCAAGAGTGCCCCTCATAAAGTGTTTGGTCTGAGGAGGCAGGAAGGGTAAAGAGAGCGGCGTGTGTGTCCATGCTGTGTGGGGCATCAGTGAGGTTTCACCCGGAGATGGCAGCAGGAGGGATGCCAGTGGCTGAACAAAGCCTGCTGTTGTCCAGGCTGAATTGTGGGCTCTGGCAGCGCTGTAGGCCTGGGGCTTACCTCAGCCTCCCGCTGAAGCTGCTGCTGCCTCTCTCTGCTGCCTCTCTCCCTGCCCCATCCACCCACTCAATGGTGGCTCTGGACTCAGGACATAGTGGGGTGTGTATACGTTTGTGTGTGTATTGTGTGTGTGTGTGTGTGTGTGTGTGTGTGTGTGTGTGTGTGTGTGTGTGTGTGTGTGTGTGTGTGTAAGATACTTCTTATAATTAAGATTTGACTTCTGTTTGATGGTCCATGGAGCTCTCACTTTTCCTTCTTCCTTCCAGTCCCTCTCACTCTCTCAGCGTTCTGTCTGGTCAGTTATGGCAGGTTAGAATGCGTGCGTGTGATGTTGCAGATGTGTGTGTGTGTGTGTGTGTGTGTGTGTGTGTGTGTGTGTGTGTGTGTGTGTCAGAATCAGAGAGAGAGAGAGCACACGCGTAGTGGCTGAGCCGGCTCCGTGCGGACCCAGGCTGGCGGAAAGCGCTGGGGCTTTTGGGAGGGTTTTTGATGGGCCCGCGTGTCGTGCCACAGCTGGATTAAAGTATCCCTCTCTCCGGCCTGCCCCGCCCGCCCGCCGTCCCCTCAGCCCCCCCCCCCCCGGCCCCTTCCTCCTCATATTTGTTTTAATTAAACCAAAGCTTCCAGCTTGGCCCAAAGGCATGACGCTCTCGCTCTCTCTCTCTCTCTCTCTCTCTCTCTCTCTCTCTCTGTTTCTTCTGTGTTCCTGGCTCGCTCTAACATTTCATTGCCTATACTTGCACACTTATTTTTCCTCCTTATTTTGGTCTGGCATTCTTTTTGTGGCATACAATTTTTCACGAGGTGGGGGTAGCAGGGTGGCAGGAGGGAGACTTCTTACTGCCTTTATTTCAGCATTCTCCTCTTCAGCCCCTCTCTCTGTCACTACCTTCACCATGAGTTTCCATCCGAGTCTGTGCCTGAGCCTGACAATGGACTTGACTCCAGTCTGTTGCGTGCTGGACCGCTGTGGTGTTGAGGGACTGGGATGGGTCATGTCCTGGTTGGGGTGGGTGGAAGTCAGCACTGCCTCTGCCTCCACCTCCCCAGGGGACCACGAGGCCAGCTCAGGCCAGCCGCGTCCACATGGAGGGAGCACCTCAGAACTCCACACACAGTGACTCAGCACAAAGCACGCCATTGTTTGAGTGCAGACAGGCCTTTTAGCGCAGTGTGGGATGTTAAACACATCTGTTGGCCCTCATCACACTGTGTGTGTGTGTGTGTGTGTGTGTGTGTGTGTGTGTGTGTGTGTGTGTGTGTGTGTGTGTGTGTGTGTGTGTGTGTGTGTGTGTGGCTGGTGCTGGGGGAGGAAGTGTTCAAACATCTCACCGCCACGTTGTTGACTTTTTCTACACCCGATGGCTGTTTGTTGTGACATTAGGCATGTGTACACACCACACACACACACACACACACACACACACACACCTTTGTCACCCAGTGCTTTACATCCCCCAAATGAAAAGAGTCGGTTTCAGATGTTTCCTCTTGGCACAGAATGTGGCCATGAAACGGCACAGCGGAGCACCAAATGGGATTCATTGTGCTTGTTGCTTTGTTTACTGTGTTTCCTCCCCAATCAGTGTTTCCATTATGTTTTATTAAGGCCGTTTGGCTGCCTTTCCCTGCGTGCCTTTCATTCTGAAACACCTACCCCATTGAAATGTCACCGAGATCTCTGGGCATTACCATTCTGTTAAGGATGGAGGGTGTTTGGGGGATCCGTTGGTACTAAAATATCTCTCTCTCTCTCTCTCTCTCTTTCTTTCTTTCTTTCTTTCTTTCTTTCTTTCTTTCTTTCTTTCTCTGTGTTATGTGCATCCACAGCTGGAGCCACTCCCTGAGGAGGTGTTGCAGCAGAGACCCAATCCCAATGCTGTGCACTCTATGGAGAAGGTTCTGGAAACTCAGAGTGAGTGCAGCCCTGCAGCCCTTATCCACACACACACCCATGAAGCCAGCAATAAAGCACCCTGCCCACCTGTTGTATTCACCTTTGAGCATTGTGGATGTTTATCTCTGTGTGTGTGTGTGTGTGTGTGTGTGTGTGTGTGTGTGTCACACACAGGTAAATACTGGCGCTGTCTGCAGCGTTACGCCTCCACGGTAGGCTACTCTCTGTTGGAGGCCCAGAGGTGTGAGACTGAAGAGGCTGAGACTGTCACGGCCATGGCCTCCCTGTCTGTGGCCAACAAGCAGCTTGGGAAGAGGTGAGCACTGTGTGTTTGCTGTGTCTGCTTAATATGGCGTGTGTGTGTGTGTGTGTGTGTGTGTGTGTGTGTGTGTGTGTGTGTGTGTGTGTGTAGCACAAAAAGAGTGAAAAAAAGACAGGAAGAGAGATTTGGGTATCCTGTGTACCTGTCCCTGGGTGTCACCTGCCCAGTGGTGAGTCAATGCGTCTTCTGCATATGTGTGTGTGTGTGTGTGTGTGTGTGTGTGTCTGTAGCGCTGTGTGTGTGTGTAGCGCTGAGTGTGTGGCTGGTCTGCAGCTCCCTGAGGATATCCGCTGGTGAGGCGGCACTGGTCCAGCAGAGCTGTGCTTCTGAGAGCAGCTCACTGCCAGAGCCCTAATTGAAAACACACAGGCAGCATTGAGCACAGATGCGGGATATTCCAGATCTTTCCCTCTCTCTTTCTTTCTCTCTCTCACTTCACCACCACCCCCACCCCCCACACACACACACATAAATTCATGCCACACTCAGAACCAATCGACACCATTTGATTTTTATTGATATTGATTATCAGTGAAAGACTTGGCTGGCTTTGTAAACTTGCTGGGCTGGGCTGGGCGGGGAGTGGAGGAGATTATGACTTTTGGTGTTTGTGTTATATAATGATAGTGTCTTCACTTCAGCTACTGAGTGTGTGGTCGCATATCAGGGACAAAGGGAAAGATGGATTGAAACTTTTTATGTATTATGAGGTTATTAAAATAGTCAGCAATTCGTCTAACCGTCTATTGTTCTATTACATGAACCTCTATGATGACACAGCAATTATTGGCTATAAAAACTGGACTAAATCACCACACAATATATTCAGTCGCATTTGCAGGGGATTTGTCATGTTTGATATGAGTGATTTCTCTTTGGTGAAGACAATGATGATGATGATGATGATGATGATGATGATGATGATGATGATGGTTATGATGTCTTTTCCACAGGCCTGAGGATGAGCCGATGGAGGAGGAGGCGCCGTTGTAGAGTGGCGTGTGCAGCGGTTGTCGTGGTGACCTCCTGTGCTTGACGGGCCCCGCGCCGGCCCCTCTCTGGCTCCTCCTATTCCTCCGTTTGTGGCTGCAGACCCGACGAACGGCGTACCGAACGACATCTCACACCTCCCACAAAACCATACCATCATCCTCAAGAGGAAACCGAACCTGCAACCAAACACGTCAAAAAGACTCTAACCCCCCCACACCCCAACCCCTACCCCCGTAAATACCCCCTGGCCGTTTTGAAGCAGTCTTTGTTCAAAAATGGGGACGGGAAAAGTGTGTGTGTGTGTGGGGGGGGGGTGGGTGGGAGGGGGGCTGGGATCTGTCCCCAGAAGGTGGGGTGTCTCGTACCAGGTTGACGCTCCACCCGCTGTGTCCACTAAGAGGGACGCCGCCTGGGCCTGGGTTTCGGACGGGACGCGGCTGATTTGACCGCCGACCAGCTCTTTATCCCTCCCACGGCAACATCATTACTTTCCCCACCTTCCTTGAGATGTAGATGCTGAGCGCCGGTGCTTTGAGACGAACACAGCGCAACACAACGGAAAACAAACAAACTAACTAACTAACTAACGGACAAGCTCTCCAGCAGCCTCCCTGAAACGTCTGCATGACCAGACGCGGGTTTAGCCGCCGAGAGTAACGTCGTCTGTGACCTTTTCTCTCTCTCTCTCTCTCTCTCTCTCTCTCTCTCTCTCTCTCTCTCTCTCTCTCTAACTCTTTTTTTTTTTCTCCTCCATTTGTTTGTTTTGTCTATTCTGTGCTTTTAAAGAGACAAAGCAACAGAAGCTTTTTTTTTTATTCTGTACAATTGGAAAGTTACTGCTTGATGATGATAAAATATCATGATGGTGATTTACATTGTCTGATTTAAGAAGAAAAAAGGACATAAATCGAATGAGACTGTTGGGGGAGAGGAGTCGTTTATTTTGACCCTGAAAAGCTGTGTGTTGGAGGCCTTGTGTTCGATGGGAGAAGACTCGGAATTCACTGGAGGGGACCGGGATTCCGTTGGGGACACAACAAAAAAAAAAACTTGCATGTGGAACATGGACCCTTGAAGAGTTTGTGCCTTTTTTTATTTTTGTGTGGAAAGCCGTTGGATTTTTGTGATGAATTCAGAAGAACATTGCCTTAAACTTATGACAGAATGAGAAAGACCCTCTCCTCTCTCCTCCCTCCCTCTCTCTGTATTTTTGGAGGGGTGAGATGAGTGGCGAAGGCCGTTGGTTGGCCAACGAACAGGAAGAACCCTCAGCATGTTTACCAGGAATGCCCTACGCACAGCTTTGTGTTTTCACACACACATGCACACGCACACACACACGCACATACACGTCATTTGATCGTTATTCCTCCTTAGTTTCCTCTTATTTTGTTTTATTTAACTCTGTTTCCTTTCATTTTGCTTACTTTCAGTCTCTTTGCTGTCCAGAGGAAACACACTATATATGGCTTGTAAGGTAGTTGCCAGTTGAACCAGAGCAAACGTAGTTGAAGCAGATTTCAGGTTTTTCGCTCTGCGGTGCTTCTGAAGGTTAACATTGCCCAATGTAGCTTCTTGCATTAAGGGAAAAAAAACTCAACCAAAATACATATCACTTCCTGTGAAGAGTTAATTAGCATGCGGTTTAGTAGAGCAACTTTCCATCTGCAGAATTTGAATGCTGTTCAGGCCATAGACGTTAAACTGAAAAAGGAACTTAAACATATATATATATAATTCCAAAGCATGAATTTGCTATCAAGCAGATTAAGTCTGTGCCATTAACTGCAAGTGTAGGAGATAAGTTATGAAAGGTTATTTTTTAATACGCAAAACAAATCTCTTTGTGGTTTATTAGAAGCGTAAAAAATGACACAACTATTTATATTTTGCATACTCTCTTTCAAAAAAAGTCAGAGTCTGTCTGACTTTGAGTGTTTTGAATGTCATGGTTTTCAGATTCTTATATAATCCAAATAAGGGCACTATACAGCGGAGACCACCGACTCTTAAAAACACATCACTTAGCAGATGGACCATTTTTAAAGAAACTCCTTTGAAACAAGGGCTGGTTACCATTTTCAGAAATCTTTTTCTCTCTTCTTTGTTTTTGCCATTGAGCCTTCAGATGTGCCACCTGGTGATTGTTCTTGTGACCGTGTGTAGGGTTAACCTTTCTCCCATTAGGCGCTTTCGCACAGTCGGCAAAACGCAGACGTTTTCAGGAGTGGCAGGTGCTACTGAGCATGTGGGTGTCACGTGACGCTAACAAGGAAGTAATCTGACCACCAGCTAATTCTCCAGACCAACATTGCAAAAACCTTTTTCTGAAAGGACTGTGAGAAAATATAATAAAATAAATGAATAAATATATATATATAGAAATATATATACACATATATAGACATATTGTACACATCTCAGACAATCTGCATGGAAATCTTTAAGAAAAAAAATTGACCACATCTTTATTTTTCTTTTCTAAGGAGGTACACATGCGTGTGTCTGTGTATCAAAGCATAGATATGGCACATAGGTCTGTATACACACACAAGGGTGCATGCTGTGGGGGGTCATTTGACGCGACCACTCCAGAACCTTCTTGCGCGGTTCTGTCATTGATGGTCAGGTAGATTGGATGGACATTTTTTTTTTTTTTTTTTTAATAGGTAGGGTGGGCAGGAGTGTGTTTGCCTCAACCCTACCCCCCACAGCCTTCGGGCGACTACCTTAAACCCAGTTTTGCGGTGAAACGTGTCCATATCCGTCTCCGGTGACAGACATGAGGGACAGGCTCAGGGGAGGGGGGGGTGGCGGAACATGGAGGAAGGAAGCGATCATTGCTGTTGTTTATTATTGTGTTTATTGTCCTCTTTTTTTGATATTTTCCACATCCCACATGACTACTCCATTCTGAGTGTGTTCTCCATGTTCAGCTTTGCCCTTTTTGTCAATATTGTCTGTTTTGTTTTGTTTTGTTTTTATTTGCCGAAGTGAGCTCTCTTTTTTTCGTTGTTGTTGTTGTTACCCTTTTCTAATTTAGCATTTTTTTCTCTGTTACACTGTGTACAGTTGACAATGTGTTTCACATGCTTATGGTTCCAGTGAGTCGACTTCTTTTGTTGTTTTTGTTTTTGTTTTCTGAGAGAGCAGCCTTTTCCTGAGCTGGGGGCTCTAATGGAGGGAGGGGAGGGGTGCAGAAATGTTTCTACTTTGTATAATGACTACAACAATTGTGTATTTACTATATGTTCTGTTCATAGTAGATTTATATATGATACAAAAATCTATAGATATATTATATATTATAAAAAAAAATACAGTCTTGTTTAAAAACGAAAAAAAAAAAAAAAAGTTCCAATAGTATTGCAAGGTGACATGCTCGTCTGTGTCTAGCTGGCCTGCTCTCTCTTCTGCCCTGTCCCAGGCCTCTCTGAAGGCACTGTTCACTGTTTGAGGCTGCCGTTGAATTGGAGCACTACAGTAGCATCGCACTGGTTCACCCCCTGCATTGCTCCAACAGGTTAACTCCACCGGTAGAGAATATGGCCACGGCTCTCTTCCCTTTAACTCCTAACTCACCCTCTCGCTGTCTCTGACAACAACAGGCCCAGTACCCACTGCCAGCTCACACAGCAGGCACCTCTTTAGTTTTCAAAAACAATGAGTGTAAAAAAGGCTAGCCTGAAGGCTCTTTGTTTAAGCCTATATTTCTGCAGCGCTATGTTTTCTCTCCCCGGCTCTTTTTCATTCCTTCTGGATGTGTGGAGCTTGTCACCCATCCACTGAAAAAGAGAAGAATGGGTGTCTAGCGCATCCCTGGCCTTTCATCTCTCTCTCTCTCTCTCTCTCTCTCTCTCTCTCTCTCTCTCTCTCTCTCTCTCTCTCTCTCTCTCTCTCTCTCTCTCTCTCTCTCTGGGTGCAGATGGGCAAAGGGGCTGAGTTGATTGAAGACCTCTTGGCTTCAGCCAGCGAACACATAAGATGTCCAGCACTGTGACATTTATCTGTGCTTGGATCAGATCCCCGTATTCTTTATGGCTCCAAAGACTCCATCGCTTACCCCCACCCTACCCACCCACCCCCTCTGACAGCAGCAGCAGCAGCAGATGTGGCCAAGAGTCAGCAGAGATCTATCTATCTCTCTCTCTCTCTCTCACCTTCATTCTGTCCATCTTTCTTCCTCTGTTGCTTTATCTCTTTCCATAGCAGCGATGCTGTCTGCCATCAGTTCCTTCAGCACAAGTGGGTTACAGCCCCATAATGAAACAATCATTCAGGCCTATGATCATTCCTCCTTCTCATGAATATTGTTTAGGGTCTTGACTATATTAAAATGCACTGTATGCACATGCTGTGTCAGGATCATCTTGGTACATTTATTAGCATGTTGTGTTTTTTTTTTTATTGTTTGTTTGTTTGTTTTTTTTCCAAGCTAGTCGCCAAGATGGAAAATGAAACGTTGGGATGCGCGTTGCGTTGAAGAGGAAGCACAGATATGTTTTATTTATCTGTACACTGAACAGTCTTTAAATACCCCAATGTTCTGCTCTCTTCTCTTTATTGGGGGCTGAAACTGCAACTGACAATTTATCACTAAATGAATGTTTTATTGTTGTTGTTATTATGACTAGTATTTTCAGTTGGGCTATTAGAGCTGTTTGGATGCCACGGACCTCACCCTAGCCCAAAAGCAGACAGGTCTCATGGTCCTCCCTGACCTCAGCCACTCAGCACCTCCACAGTAGCAGTCTCAATGATGACTATCACCTCGTTAAACATCATTCTCAAAGGGACCTTTTCTTTCCGCTCCGTTAACCCAGCATTCAGATAGTCATTCACTGCTTCCCACACCCCATGTAAAAAAAAAAAAAAAATACATTCCATTTTTTTTTTTATTTGCTTTTATATGGTGCCGTTTGTATGTTTTAATTTTTTATTTTAAATGTTTCTTTTGTCATTCCTGCTTATTTGCCATGACACCAAGAGGCCCAACTGATGTTTATTTCCAGGGCGTGGTTTGGGCATTTGTACCATTCTTTCTTTCTTTTTCTTTCTTTCTTTCTCTCTCTCTCTCTCTTTCTTTCTGTCTCTCTCTCTTTCTGTCACCACCTCTGTAGGTTTTTCTGCATGGTTTGTGTGTTAGCATGCCTGTCTGTCCTTGTAACATATTTGCACAACAGAGGGGCACAGAAGGACAGAGACTCTTTTAGAGCATCAAAGAGCGCATGGGAATCAGAGCCCTTTCTCTTTCTCTTTTTGTTGTTGTGGTCAGTACGGAGGAAGAACGATGCGCTTTGTGTCCAACAGATGTGCTTTTTACATGTAGAAAAAAGCTGAATGACTTTAAAAAAAAAAAAAACATTTGAATATTTTACAAAAAAAACTTTATCTAGCACTTGTGACATACAGACAATAGATTTTATTGTATTAATGTAGAAAAGAATCGTTTTAGGTGAACTACACACTATACAGTAAAACACATTAGACTGCCTGTGTTTTTTTCTCTTCTTTTTTTTTTTTTTTCTCTCGTCTCTCCTCTGGGTATATTTTGGGGGGTTTTGGGGCGGGGGGGGAGACTAGGAGAAGATTGGGGTTTCTTTCTGTGAACATCTGGACTCATCAAAGGGCAGTTTCCAGATGTGCGACAGGTATATCACGGTCAGATTGTCTAACTCTCTTCAGCCAGTACTATCTGTGACCACTGTGGTTCAAGAACAGTTCTAGGTTTACAAAATGTAAAAAAAATGCATATTATTTTTATCACTTTGTTTATTTGATTTGTTTCCATTGTTACAATAGAACTTTTTCTTGGGACCTTTTCTCTAACGTTTGTCTTTGACATCAACTATAAAGTACCATGTTTTTGAAAACCACACTGTCTTGTTTTTTTATTGATGGGAGCTTTGGATGAGTGAGGCGTGTTTTATTCAACTAAGCAGACACACTTCAAAAGCTTTCTCTCTCGCTCTTTCTTTCTTTCTTTCTCGCTCCTTCTCAGAAACACATGCGTGTGCGCACACACACACACACACAGAGAGACACAAACTGCACCATTATAAATACATGCACTTTATCCAAAGTGTTACATTTCTTGATGAACATTTTTGAAGTTGCCAGTTTTTTCAACTTTGTAAATCTGTCCTTCCACTTCCACAATGTTATTGTTCCATAATTTCCCCCTTATTTGCCCAGCATCCCCTTTGAAGTGGCACATACCGTACCACCACACACGGCTCACTAACTTTCATATTTCTCCATGTTGTTCATATAAAAACTCACTCTCACCTCTAACAATAGTAAATAGTTGTTGCCCATGATTTTGTTTTTCCCTCCTCATTGACAGCCATGCGTGATGAAATGCGTGTTGCATTTGTTATGGCGATGAATTATTTCCCCCTGCCTACAAAGAACATTGGAGTCCTGTGTGCTCTTGCCCTCTAATCAGTTTGACTGACACTTTTTCTCCTCCTTTGTAAATAGACGCTTCTAACTGGTTGGCATGCTCCTTGTCTCTCTTCCTCCTCCTCTCTTGCCTGGCGCATTACACTTCCATTTTGCTTTTTCTACAGATGGCCTTGTAGTTAAACACCAAACTTTGTAACTAACAAATAAATGCTTTACTGAAACTGAGTTCTGGTCCTGGTCATTTCTGCACAAAAGATGCGTCATCAGTGACGCCTGGATGAGAGTTCACTAGATGGTCGATTTCCAGCACTGCGATGCATTTTGATCCAGAGGCCACACACACACACACACACACACACACACACACACACACACACCTTCAGGTCTGATGGCCCCTGTGGAGATGACACAGACGGGCGCTCGTTCTAGCTGGTGAATCTACCGTGTGCGTTTTGGCACGGGGCGGCTAGTGTAAATCTATTAGTTTGCAAATAGCGGCACGCCACAAGTAATGTGCTGTGAAGCGACAGGGGAGCAAGGAGGCTGCGAGGGTTGGCGTGGAGAGGGGGATAGGCCTGGGTGAGTGCGGCCCAGGGTGGGGGTTTGGGGATGACTGGGTGGGCTCCCCAACAGTGTGCTGCTTGAGTACGGTGGTTTGTTTGCACAGACAGCGGCACCCTAAAACACAGGCCCCTCTCTGCCCAGTGGAGGAGAAGTCCACAATGCCTCATCCATCACAGCCAACAGACATGAGCCTCCCTCTGAGGTCCGCACACTCACACACACACACACACACACACACACACACACACATCGACACAGCAAGGCTACTTCCTGGAAGCATGTGCCATATGCATAGAAATGTGCGTTGTCACTTCATCTTGTTTTTGCATTTTGTGTGTTCTTGCTGTAATTATTTCACCTCTGATTTTCATTTATGTTGGCTACCTTTGAGACCGGCAAACCTTATCCAGTTTGTGCATATGTGATGGAAATTCAATTTGTTATGAAATCTGAACAGCATAAACCAAATGGAGTCTACTCCAAACCGCAATTGCATGTGGTTTGAAAAGCGATTCAAATCGGATTTTAGAGATGCATTTTCATGCTGACTGCTCAGGTCATATTTCCCGGATTGTTTTTTTTTTCTCCCTCTGATATCAATTGACCTGTCAGTCTCCGGACCGATGTTAACATTACCTCATCAGTTACTGCTTGTCTGCCATGACCAGTAGTTCATGATGCTGGCGACATCAGTAATTGCTCAGGGCGACAGCCTTCAGGAGGGCAGAAATCCCCCACACTCCTGCCCAAAAAGAAAGCCTAACACTGCACAGTATGTAGGCCCATGACCGGAAAGGTAATATAGCAGAAAGTGAATGCATGGCTTTAACAAATCCGATTACCTGCAAATAACTGTGAATAGCCAGTCCTACAGATTTAAAACAAATCTGAATTGTCTCCAAACTGAATGTTAGTAACATAAATCGTACACCTTTGTCTTCATACTTGTATGTGTGAGTTCTCCTACAGCTCTCACAGGGAACACACACACAGCGTCTCATACTGGAGAGAAAATAAGCAAGCAGAACGGCCATGTGTGGAGAAGCTCCCCATAAGCCACACAGCCAGGACCCAAACCGCCCGGCGTCCTCAAAAGAAAACACTCTCCGATCCCGTGGACAGCCCGCAGCGGTAGCCGGCGCAGCCAAGGCCCCAGGCCGCACTGCCCCCGATGACCAGGGGAGGGCGGCGACAGTGGCAGAGGCAGCGAGGGCGGGAGTTCACAGTAGCCCTGGACGGGATTAGCAGCCAATTTGGAAGAGACAAAGGTCAGATGTCTGTCAAAATAAACAGCAGCCAGAGAGACATGGGGGAGAGACGCAGGAGGACCGAGGAGCACGTGGCTCTGCCTCGGAGCCATCAAATAAACACCGCTGGTAGCGACCCTAATTCACCTCCTTCCCCCCTGGCCTAACACAGGCTTTTCTGCTTTAACTTTAAAGGGAAGGAGAGGTGGGGGGGAGGTCGAGACAGAAATATGCAAACAGTGTTGCGTGTCGCAACCCTTCCGAGGCGTTAGAATATTCATAAATCACCCCGGTTCCTGGGGCCTCCCCCCCCCACCCCACCCCCTCCACTTAAGCAAACATGGGAGCGCTTGTTTTTTGGAAAGGCGAGAGGCACACACGCAGACGCGACGTGACAATATTTACTGTCTTTGGAGTCGTGGAGGGGACCTCTGGCAGACTGTGTGCGCCACACAAAAGGTGACGTGAGACCCAAGAATGCAGTCGTCTGAAGGCCGTCCAGGAGCACAGCAGCCGTAAACGTCAGCGCCATGAAAAGGGGGGAGAGAGACCGAGCGAGAGAGAGAGAGAGAGAGAGACTGAGGAGGAGTGCAGCTCATCAGTGGCACGGCCCTCGTATTCCGGGGCCAGGCAGCTGAACTGTGTGACCCGGGGTCGTGTAGCCTGGGGTTAGGCAAACGCAGCCACCCCCCCTAACTTCCCTCCACCACCAGTTGATTTAAAGCCCTCTCTGTTTCTTTCTGATCAGCATCCCACAAAGCATCCCTGCCCACAATAAACCCTCCAGCAGCCGGAGCCCAACCAGCACAGAGACAGAAACCCCCAAGCTATTTATTCTTTAGCGCAATCTCTCCTCTGTTGCTCTCTCACTCTCTCCCTCCTGCTCCCCCCCCCCCCCCCCCCCAATCCCTTCCACAATGACATTTTCGTCTGTGGTGATGCTTCTTTCTCTCTCTCTCTCTCTCTCTCTCTCTCCTCTGCTCATCCTTCTGCCGGGGCCACTCACTCTGTCATTACCGTCTCCCATATTAGAAGAGCGGGCCTCTGCGGGGCGAGTGTGCCTCACCGCTCATCTCTGACTTTTAATTGCAGCCCTGGATGCTGCTGGATAAGGCCAGCTGCACGGCCAGCACCACAATTACAGATCAGGCTTGCCCAGTCATCGGGGATGTGACACAAGCAATTAGATACGCACGGCCGTGAGTGGGACTGCGCCGCGCCGCAGAGGGGTGACCTCTGACCTTTTGTGTACTCCCCATCTTCTCCTTTCTAGAAACATGTTTCGGGTTTGAAGATCTGGGTGTCTGCGTTGCTCCTATCAGTCTACACTGTAATTTAAGGGATTGCTGATCAACAACTTCATAGTAATTTATAAACCCATATACACATTTGTGAGCCATTTGTGTACTGTAATTAAATCAATATGTATCAGCTATGTTCAGTATCAACCTTTTATTCATTCCAATTTTGAAGATCAACTTTGTGTTTTGGAGAATAGTCAAAACATAAGTATTTGGGAGTGTTTTTTTATTTATATTAAGTGGTTTTGACAAAATATTATGTTTTTTAACAAACTAATAAGCTTACCTAAAGGAATCTGCTATTGGTGTGTGCTGTGTTTGGAGAGCTGTGGAGTGCATGCTTGTCTTGCGCTCTGTTTAGTCTGGGCTGCTGAAAGGAACCCTCAGCTACCTGTGTGTGTGTGTGTGTGTGTGTGTGTGTGCGTGTCTGTCTGTGTGTGTGTGTGTGTGTGCGTGTCTGTCTGTGTGTGTGTGTGTGTGTGTGTGTGTGTGTGTGTGTGTGGCTGCTGACCCATCACTTCATGGTCTCAGGTGAAGGCCTCTCTCCCTGTGTGTGCTGTTGTGGTGCTTCAGGTGGTGCCAGAGCCCACCACACAAGAGCAACTGTTACTGAAGAATGTGAATGAATCATTCTGACCAAAGCCGTTACTGATTTAACCTCTGAGCTCTCTCACAGAGGACATGTTTATGCTAATTTGTCATGGAAAAGATTCAACACAAACTTTGCGGGCTGTGACTCCCCACTGAGACATACATTGTCTGCCGTGCGGCCCCTTGTTTTATCGGAGAAATCTCTGTTCTCCCATTGAGCTTTTTCTACTGTTTTCTGCTCTCAAAACAGGAGATATAAACTAGCCTTTGGGCTCGAAGCCATATTTTTCACATTAACTACTCCCACACCTTTTGAAAAGCACACACACACACACACACACACACACACACACACACACACACACACACACACACACACATACATACACACACACACCCACACACCAGAACCGCCATCAATTTATGCCTGTTGTGTTAGTCCAAATTATACAGGTGACCTGTCACCTTCCTGCTATACGAGATCAAAAAAGGAAAGGAAAAAAAAAAGGAACAGGATTTACCCCCTCAGAGTACTTTTAATTTGAGCTCCCTTCACATCATTCACACTGCAATTCCCCCAGGCAGGAATAACCTTGTAAAAGAGACTGTATGTTTTATCCTAAAGGCTCCACATAAGGAAAGCATTACCACGTCCACTTCTGCACAGTAATCCTTCCACCGGCCTTCCACCCACCACACTACCATCCCACCACCTGTCTCTCCACCACCACCCTGTCTCACCTCCACCACCACCCTGTCTCACCACCACCACCCTGTCTCACCACCACCCCTCACTCAGTCTCTTCAACCTCCACCCCCCCCCCCCCCTTCTCAAAAATGTATAGGAAGAAAGAACCAAATAGAGCCAGAAAAAAGGTTGCTGTTTTCTTTAATAGCTATATGGGATGAGGATCCTGAGAAAAGCATCTGACTGCATTATACCTGCCCCCCCCCCTTTGGTTTCCCTTTTTATAAGGGGACAGAAACTTGACTCTAAACATTTGATTTGCCAGCGGGGGGTAGACTTAAATGAGCAGAGCTGATGTTGAGACGTAGTAATGCAGTGTTATTATCAAAATTTGCAAGGCCAGACTGCAAAATTACAACAAAAAAAACGTCATTCATCTACTCTTGTTTCTTGTGTTGTTTGTCATTTCTAACCAACATGGATAGGTTCATTCCCCAGAAATGACTTAGACCCGCTGTCCATCTTCATCAAAACAAACTTTGGAGTGGGTTTGAAATAAAAGGGCATCTTGCATTTCATTGGAAACAACAGTACTTTTGTTACGAACGCAAGCTTATTATTTAAGGAAACCTCACCAGGCATCTGTCAAGTCTCGTGAAGGTCACTTCTCAGCGGAGGAAAAAGCTGAGTGAGAAACTGATTGCACAGACTGGAGCCAGCTGGACTTCATTGGCACCAGTGTATCTGTTCTGTTTAATTCATGATTAAAGAGAAGGGCTTCCTTCCCGATTACAGTAATGCCATGATTGACTATTTAAAGACCAGCGATCTGCCCGGTGCATTTGCCTAGAGAAGCGAATACGGAGTCCAGTCCTCCAGGTTAGAGTTCTGATTGAGGTTCGAGGTGAGGATACTGTGACATCTAAATAGTATTTATCTCAAGCCAATGTTGCCAATACAGCCACAATTACTGGGTGACAGTCATGCAACCCCATAAATGATTGGATGAGGTTTGTTATTTTTATCACAACTTACCACCAGAGGGCTTTGATTCAAGTTGATTGTTATGCTCACACACACACAAACACACACGCACACCTACACATACACACACACACACACACACACACACACACACACACACACACACACACACACACACACAGAATGATGTGCTTCATTTCCATTGCCCTGAATTTTTTCAGAAATGAATAAATATAGAAACTGACCTCACTCTCACTGACTACTGCGCCAGTACTGAGATGCTCTCTCTCTTCATTGGTCTAACATTTAACATGTATTCAGCTCACCTTTTTCGGTACAGATTTTCTTCTTCTGACTTTTCTTGTCGTGGACAAGTCAAGAACTTCCTCCTACCTCGTCAGCGCCTGTTGTCTCCCCATCTGTGAGAGCGAGCGGTCTACGCAGTTAGGGGCGCATACGTGTGACCTCTGTCACCCCCAGTGACCCCCTTGCTAATGAAGAGGAAAGTGATGCAGTGGCCAAACATGACCCATGTGGGCTCATTCTTGGCTCATTCTTGGCCAGGCTCAGGTTTCTGAGTAGGGGCGAGCAGGATCAGCACTCCCCTTACACTAGCACACAGCCCCCGCCATCAAACACGCTCACCGTAAACTCTGACAACCCCTTGGCTTAACACCCTAACCTGACAGATAGGATTGTCTTTAAAAAAAAGAACATGGTTTTTATAGTTATTTTGTCTGTCATTTATGTGGGTGTTTTTTTTTTTATCCAGCGCAGCTCAAATGGTCCGATGTGAGGGGCTTCTTCGACTCTTTAAGGTTTAGGTCAACACCCAGTAGGAAGGAATCAAACTGTTGCTATTGGGAGTGGGAGACTCCTTGAACTGAAGATCAACAACATTCCTGTTGTCATGATCTTTGTGTGCTCCACCCTCGACTGCGCTGTCCCGTCCGCCGCTGAGCCGAGCAGCGCTGCACGAGGATCAGTGCTGAGGCACGACTCGGGTGGAATGCGCTATATTAGGGTGGTGGGAAAGCAATTTCCCCTCAGTGTGCTGACATAATCATGTATTTTATGAGTCCGCGTCGCTCTTAAGTGCACTTAGCTTAGCTCGGGGTGTGGCCCGCTGCGTGCCGTCAGGTGTCCGCAAAGCCCCGAAGAGAGAGGGGGCAGATTAGGATAAAGAGACCTCAGGTGGCGGAGGATAGATAGAATTATTACCCAGGAAAAAACTCTTCCGAAGCAAAACACACCCCTAGGGCTCCGGCCTTGGAAAGCCACTTCAGTCTGCCTGCAATTTCACCCCCCCACCCAAACCCTTCTCCCTGGCCAGCATATGCATTCCTTCACAGCCTTTTACAGCCATCCTTACCACCACTTTAGTGTTCTTAACCCATTTTTCTGTCCAGTTTGATTCCCCCCTCTAAGAGCAGTGGAAATCTCCTAGTGGCAGAGGGGGGTCCAGTGGATGGGCAGGATGTGTGTGTATGTGGGGGGTGGGGGGGTGCTTAATTGTTTTTTGTACCCTGTCCAGGACAGAGAGAGCTGGTGGCAGTGGTGGAGCAGTTTCCCGCACCCCCTGAGCTGAGCAGAGCACCACGGTGCCATGGAAACAGGCCGCCTTGCAGCGGTTCAAACAGCACTCCCGTCAGTTTGGGCCGATCTCCTGCAAACCCCAACCGTCCTTACATCATGGCCTCCTTCCTCATCATTCACCTCCTCAACACGCCTTGAAACAGGAAGATTAGGGGATTTCAAACAGCAAGCCCACGACCCCTTGGCTGTATGGGAATTTGCTCATAATTGTACTTGTAGGCGAACCGCACATGGCAGATGAATGCAGGCCCTGTCCATATGGAACCTATGCAATGCAGTGCGCTGGCATCCATACATCACCCATACACATCCACCTGCCATCTCTCCGCACAGGAGACCAAAGGAACCCCTGTCAGAGGCTCAAAGATGATGAATGTAGCGGGGGGGGGGGGGGTGGGGGGTCTTATAGCACGCTCCTGGAATCTGCAGGTCATGTACACGGTTGGGGTTTGACACCAAAAACGCTCCTCGCTTGCCGTGGGCTACGCATGTGTCCTACTGCCACGTCACTCGATGGCTCTGGGCTCGCTCGTGCACGCAAGCTTTCCTACGGGGTCGCCAGGCCGCTGGCCTCCATGCACGTGGCCCTGCTCTGCTCTGCTCTGCTGTGCTCTGCTCTGCTCCAGGCCAGCGCCGGGGAGCGACTCTCCGTCCCTGATGAGGCATGGCTTTGCGTGGGATCAAAGTATTAGAGGTTTTGAATCAGTAGAGACATTGAGCATGCCTCAGAATCCCCCCCCACCTCCCACCCCACAGACTCACCCCCCTCACTCCACCCTTCCAACCACCACACCCCACCCCCCAATGCCATTCATTCCCATCAAGGCTGCCCGGAGCCTGGAATTGTGGGCCAGCCGATGTTTGGAGTAGCATGGCTGAAATTCCATGTGGTGTACTGGACCTGGAGCCGACTCAGAATGATCTTTGGACAGCATGGGTAAACACTGGGCCAGAGCAGGGGGAACATTCAGCACCTGTTTAGAACAGTGGAGAACCTTCAAAAAAGAAGGGAACGTGGAGATGTAATCATTTCACATAGTGTCATAAGCCACACTGATCAAGCTTCCTGTAAACACAAAGACAGCTGGCTGGAAAGGACACGTAAGGAATGATGAAAGCAAGTCTCTGTGTCGTGAGGGCTAACATGTGAAAGGGTTACTCACCTCAGTTGAACTTATGATTCAATGAGGTTATTCTAAATAATAGTGATATGTCATTAACCTGATTCACTTGTGCTGAGAACATCAATGTCTTCTCTTGTCTGAACACGGAATTAAATAGTGACACTATCCACATAAACATAACAAGAAAACTGTTTGAGATCACCTTATTCTCATCATCTTTTCCACTCTTTAACACAACCAACATGCATTAACACCCTCTTTAAAAGGTTTATGCTGATTATTTATCAGCAATGAACATGTACAAGTGTGTGTGTGTGTGTGTGTGTGTGTGTGTGTGTGTGTGTGTGTGTGTGTGTGTGTGTGTGTGTGTCAGTCAGACTGTATATGCATCTGTGTGTCTCTGCACTGTGCGAATCAACAATGTCTTGCGCAGACCAATCAATAAGATGTACAGAAATAATGTTCTCCAAATAGCACGACGTTGGCTTGGTGTAGTCTATTCCTGCTGCTCACGTGAGCTGAATTTAATGCTGCACCTACCACACACACACACACACACACACACACACAGACCGTAACCTAAGCATTAGAGTGAGCAAGCCGAACATGAAATCCTATTTGAGGCGCACGCAGCGTAAACCTTTACTTTATCCATTTTACTGCAAATTAAAATTTTGTTGCTTTTTCCGTCTGATTTTACGGGAAACATCTGGGGTTCGCAGCGCGCTGTAACTGTGGCCCGAGGCGCTGGAGAGAGCTGATTTGGCTCATGGGTAGAGAGCAGGGGGCTGTGATCGCTGGAATAATGAGCCATTATCAAACACGCTGCCGGTGGGGAGGCACAGGAGGGCTTTCGCGCCCAGATTCCCGCTGCATGAGAAAGCATTGTGTGATCCTCCGCAACTTGTTACAATTGCAAGGCCATCACTCACAGGGTACCGTTATTATTAGGTTTAAATGTTTTATCCAAACGGGAATTTTTCATGTAGTAGTTGAAAGCTCTGCGTATTGTGAAAGGCAATAATGGAAAATGAAAATTATTATGCAATGCGATTAAACATTTATAGTTGTGTTAAAGCATGCACATTAGTTTTAATCACAGAGGTCAAACCTGGACTCAGATGTTATTTCGATTAATTTGCCTCAAGGCAAAATTATTTGCTGTCTGTGCAACTGCATTTTAGTAAATTAACGCGCGGCACCATAAAGCACGCTAATTGTGAGAAGTATAAATCATAGGCTGGCGCGGGACATAAAATATATATAAAAAACAATGAATCACACTAATAAACTCAGATACAAGAAAACAATACAAAATGGCTTATTGCACAATGCCAATGATTAAATATATATTTGTATTTTCAAGCGAGTGATAGCCCACCCTATATTAGTGATTATAGGGCAGGTGCACACAACGTGAGAGGTGTGGTCCCTGCGTTCGAGCCCTCACCGCAACCTCCCTCTCTGGTTACTCTTGGCCTCTCAACCTGCAAGGCGGCCGCCACAGGAAGATATTATGAGACCTGTAAGTCTAAATTGCAGGTGTTTCCTCTCGAACATGCTGCCATATTGCCAAGACGTCTAGCATGTGCACTTTGGGACCTGGAGAGCAAACCTCACGTAGTTCGAAATTGTTTTCTTTTAGAAGGGTTTGTTGAAGCAATAATTGAATAACCCTTAATACCAAAATAATAGATTTGATCCTGAAAACTCAAGAAGTTTTTGAATGTTTTCCAGAATATAATCTACATAGGCCGACAACCAATAATGCACAAACCTGCAGACCTTAAACTTTAATACTTCCATACTGAAAAGTAACACTTACAAATCAACCTTTCTCGTTTATGTTTACATTTTGTCGAATGCATTATGCAGAAATGTAAGCATTTCCATTCCTGTCCCTGATCCATTACTTGCTCAGCGCGTGGACACACGGCCCCTTTCTCTTTTAGAGATTTGGATCTCATGAAGTCTGGGAAAATTAGAAGTCTTATAGAAAATTAGATGTAAACAATTTTATGCTTTGCGAGTGTGGTTTAGATAGAAAGGAAAAATTAAGAGGTCTGGTAGGGGTCCGGTATTTAAAGCTTAGCAAATAGCTGCTGTCGTTATCTGCGGTTGTTCGGGCTCCTTTGCTCGTTAAAGAATTTCCCTTTAGCTATCGCCATTACTTGTTATTAAGGCGGACAAGCCTTTTATATGCATTAGTTTAGAACTGGCTTGCAATTCTCCTCTGCTAATGAACCTGTGCATTTTTATAAAGGCATTAGCTGGTGTTTTCTTTCCACAACAATAGAGTGCTAAACAAACAAACAAAAAGTATTTTCTGCATTTTCTCTTCGCGCCTAGATAAAACACCTCGAATCTGGCGTCATATAAAACTCACATACTCCTATAGTAGCCTGCTCCTTAGGTGTGCGACTTGCAATAATATGGCAATCAAGTAGACTGCATGCAAGCGTAAGGTAATATTGAAATTGGATATTATTATTGAATTGTTGAGTTTAATAAAGCTTATTTGAAACCCTATATATAACAAAATAGAACCACGTGGTTTGACGACATGAGTAAACATGTTACCTAATAAGGTGCTCTATCTAAAGCAATGAGCTCAACTATATTGTTCAAAAAAATATGAGTTTTAATAAATAAGCACAAATATACAATGGACGGATTTTGAGAATGCTGTCTACAATACTCTAGGAAAATCCATGCAGCGTACCTCAAAAAAGAATGATTCTAAATTGCATTGGTCCCTTTTAAAGCAGACGATAATCACACATAGCCTTTGTACAATATGTGGTATCGAAACATTTATATATACTTCTATTTAAAGATAAAACACATGAAATATAGTATTCTTAAAGATACCAAATGGCTTTCCTGTACAATCATCATACCAACATTGTTAAAAGATAATAAATGTGTTAGTCGACACAGGAGACGCCACTGAACACTGGGTACCGCAATGTAATATGTCAGTTATTACTCGTGGTCATTTATCTGTCTTCTTTACAGATGCCTGATGCCTGAAGTGTTCAACCAGAGTCCGCAGTTGTGTATCACATTACGTCTCATAGAATGTCTTTGAGGTTCGATGGTTCTTCAATTAATCCTTTGGTGTCTTCATACTTAGTGGAAGTAAACAGTCTACAAAGAGAAAAGACAAAAAGAAAGCAAAATATTATTTAAAAGATTATTGTAAAATAACCAATACATCAAATAACAGTATAGGCTTACTAAGTCTAGTTAATCTCATTTAATAATTTTCAAGCCTACATGCTAACAGACCAAAACACGTATATCTCGACAGTGTTTGTTTATTTTTATGTGTATACATGTGCATAGACCAATAGGTATAGGAAGCAATTAATGAAACAATTACATGACCTTAAGTGGTACCACATGGCAACGGCGGAAAAGAATTTAAGTGTAAACACGCGGCACTATTCATAGCAGTTACATCACTGAAACATATCTGTGTAGTTCACTGTTTAGGAAACGAAAGAGTTTGCCTGCGCCAACCATATAGTGGCATTAGACCTATTATCTGTAATAATATGTGCGTATTTGGAAAAGAAAGAAATTATTAGACCTACTCGCATAGCTTTCTACTGAAGAAGGCCACGGAAACACGCATAAGCATGCACAAAATCCCCTTGCCTTTAGCTGAGAGTTTTTGAAAAACGGCGAAAAATATGTTTACAAAATGAACGGTTCCTGTTTGCCACTGCAGTATAAATTCAATGTTAACGTCATTGTCACGCCTGTAATTTTAATCCCAGATAGTTTATCTGATCCGTCAGTCATCTGCCAATAGAATAATCTGTTTTAGTACAGTTTAGCATAGTATTTAGTATAGTTTTAAATATAAACCATGAGACGACCGATTAGTGTTGTCTGTATAGGCAACCCGTGGCCTAAACCTTTAGGCAGAAGCGACCGTTATTCTCCCAACACCAATAAAATGCATATAGCCTACTTTGCCCTCCTGAAATGATCACTATTAAACTACTTTGTGCATTCGACCCTTCTGTGCTCCTCATTCTGTCGGTCGACAAATTAATATGTGTGCAGAAACAGGTCACGTGAAGAGCTCTTGACATCCTCTGCGAGATATTCTGTGTGACCTTGACATTTCTGAGATGGAACACCTTAACGTGTAAAACGCCCTTTTTTTCCTGTGATAAAGCCTTTTACATTTTAATAAATTCAGTAGATTTAATTTTTGTCAGCAAGTGAGACTACACTACTGAATGGATGAGGTGAGAGCAAATTTAATAAAAAACAGATCAGCCTTAACTATGTACAGTTTATATGTATCCTAATTTATTTATCTAAAAAATATTTTCACATAATTTCAAACACGCGTAACATGCGTAAAATTATGGCAATGTAATGGGGTACTCTGAGCAGAATGCAGGCTACAGTCTTTAAGGCCTGTCAGACTACTTACAGACGTCTTTAAGACATTTTAGCGTTATGTAATCGTAAGGAATATGGAAATGTCCTAATCACAACAGTAATTCTGGCAGCGAGCCAGCAACCCTTTAACTCATGCCCCTAATCAGACGCTGGTTTGAACTTTCTGCCCAAACTCAAGGGCAGCCATTTCTGCGGTCCATGCACAGGAAAACGTTCCATTGTGAAGCTAAATTATCCATGAGGGACCAGTTCATGGTTGGCGCTTCTGTTAGGCCTGTGTCCTCTCTCATGATCTTTAGATTCTTCTATTATGAGGATGTCAGTGGTCTCATAGCACAGATTAACCATTCATCTATTTTGTGTAGGGGTGGCTCTGATTCATAAAA
The DNA here is from genome assembly GCF_900700415.2 of Clupea harengus. Taxonomy (NCBI): domain Eukaryota; kingdom Metazoa; phylum Chordata; class Actinopteri; order Clupeiformes; family Clupeidae; genus Clupea; species Clupea harengus. The sequence continues at coordinate 29,162,880 of NC_045153.1, forward strand.
GTACTAATAACGAAGCTTAAAGAGAGAAGAAAGTGTTCACTCTTGTGTAATGTCATTTCCGATTCTGCCTACCACACTTGTATTTTCCACTGTCTATAGCCAAAAACATAGTGGATTGGGATGGGAGCACTAAAGCAATAACCTTTAACCTCACTCTTTATTGATTCATTGTGCTTCTAGTTTTGCAGAGGATGTTAGGCCTACCGTGCATCCTATTCAATACCCTGCCAATGTACTTGCAGCAAAGGTAAACACTGCCCTCTGAGTGTGCCTAGATTCTCAAATTTCACATTGAATCTGAATATTTTTTTAATCCTATCGCCTCTAAAAAAGGCCAAATCTGTACATGCCACAAAGAGACAATTTCGGATTAGTCTGCAATCTGTAGCGTCTTGTAATAAAGCAGATTTGACTATCATTACACTGCCACACTTGTCCTACTCATCTTTAGTTTCTGCTGCTGACCTACTTGCTGTGATGGCAGTAATGCAAATATTATAACGATTTCAATACACATTTTACATAACATACCCCTTTGGCCTAATCAGGGCGTCTTTGTAGCTAATGGGTCGCAGACATTGACCACGCGCCTTCCATCCTCCACACCGAGAAAGCATAACTGAGTCTCTCATGCGCAACATAACTGCAGCTCGACATCTTGCTGTCCATCTCATCGCTCTGCAGCACCTGATAGAGGAAGTCGATGTATCGCGATGCCAGCTTCAAAGTCTGTATCTTGCTGAGTTTATCCGACGGTAGAGTTGGGATGATTTTTCGTAACGACGAAAAAGCTTCGTTGAGCGACTGAGTCCTCTGCCTCTCCCGGACATTGGCCAGCACCCGCTGGTTCTGCAGCTCCTCATAGGACTGCGTACTGCTCGGACTCGGTTTTTTGCCCCGTTTCACGGAGGACGGAGGACTGCTGTCCTCGCTCGACTTTTTACTGTGTCTCCTCTTCCTTCCAAACCTTTTCTGTTGTCTGTCCAACTCCTCCTCGCTGGTCACTATGCTATCCACAGGGGAGACTGGAGAACTTGAACTCTCTTCCATCTCTTTAAAGAAATGCAAGGATAGGGCAGAAAAAACGCTCTCCACTTTAGAATCCGTGGTGAGGAAATATATCCGTTATTGCAGTTAGACAGACAAATTTCAAGTTGTGTTTGATCTCTCCTCTCCCTCTTTGGTGTTTTGACTGGAATATTCAATTCTCAAACTGTCGCTTGGCACAGATTTCCCTTCGCAGGAAGTTTTTTCCCAATTTTTTTTGGAAACTTTACCCCAGTTTCGGATGCTAAATAGTGGTCTGAATGGAGGGGGAGGCAGCATCGAACTCTGATTGGCTGTCCAATAAACAGGAGGGACTAGCGAGTTTTAAATTACAGTATATGTCCGAATGATGCCAATCAGCACGCACTTTTTAAAGAAATATTTTAACCACAAGAGCTACCATTCTGATAGCATATACCACCTAATTTTATGACTGCACATTTAATTGTATTCATATTATAGAATTGTGCATAACTGTCAAAAAAGTATTCGTTGCTGCATAAAATTACATATTTATAATTATTTCAATTCAATGTATAGTGTATGTTGTAAAAACGTGTTTGGTGTAGCATGTGCAATAAAAAGTGTTATTATTTCTTGGGCAGAAAAACGTTCTTGCTTAAACTAGATCGCTCTATTTTTCTCAGTGAGGAAGTCAGAGGGAAAAAAGTCTTAAACTGACCGAAAGGTCTTAGTGTTTCTACAGATGACTCCAGTGGGGGATTCCATGCATTTTGTCAGAGTACTACCCCTTGATGTGTGATGTCATGTTTTCTACACATTGCTTCGTGCACGTGGCTCTTATTATCGTTCGCCATTATCCGCTGCCAAACCATTCTGTTTTCAGTGTCAGCAGAGACTCGGCTTTCCGTCGGATTACTTTAGTTGTGTTTTCACTCCTTTACTTTCAATCAATTTTTATTTTTATTTTTAAAAACTAATTTTTTATTAAAACCTCAGTCGGTTGTAGCATTTGCAGTCCTATAAAAGTAAAATAGATTCCAGTGGAAGTCATTGTTGAGTTATAAGAAATAAAAGCGTTATCTGTGTAATATCATGTTCATACCAGCTGTAGCACTCAGTTCAAACTTTGAGTTTTATGAGCAGCATGTCCATATGATTGTTGTTCAGCACTCATTCTGTTCCATATTGTTTTGTCTTTAAAAAAAATCAGAGGTTGCACAAGAACCTCAACACATGAAAGAGGCTGTCTGTTAAGAGGAGCGTTTGGCAAGCCTTCAGAAGGACCTCTGCATATAGAGCCTTTTGAGTACCAGGCCTGGACTGTCTCTTTGACTGAGACAATAATAACACCGGTCACATTTCTTTTACCAGTATCCAGCCCTAAAAAAAACAGGGACTAGGATAATTTGCATGGGGTTGAAATCTGGTCAGATTAGTCAGGTCTGGTATGATAAATGATAGCCTTATTGAGGATACGTAATCCTCAGGCATACCCATAATAGGTGCCTGTGGCAGATAGGTCTTGCTGGCAGTCCCATATGTTGAGGTGGTTCTGAGGCTGTTCTGATTGCAGCCCTTGGCCCCTGACCTCCTCTTGAGGTAGGCGTGTTTTCTTTGAGGGCTTCCCAGAGCAAGCCTTTAGGGAGAACATTTTTTTTTCAACAAGATATTTTGACCTCTCCTCCATTTGGCCTGCCACCCCCCAAATTGATGCAATCTGATTTCAAAGATCAAGCATAATTCTACTTGGGGACGGCACTGCTCCGAACACACTAGCCATATCATCAGACAACTTCTCTTTGTTCAGCTAATGCATTGTCCATAATGTATGTCCCTGTTGTAGTGTGAGCATATCTTAACATCAAACAGTGTGCTAAAGAAGAAAAAATATACTCTTAAAAGCCAACAATTGGAAAGGCAACCAGGTAAAAACGACTACCTTTGCTCTCTTTTTTAAACAGAGATACAGAGTGGGCAAGGTCCCTCGCGTGTATGCAGGTACAGGCCCCCCTTCTGGACGTGTCCTCCAGTATTAGCACACAGCCCCAGATAGAGACCATATGGCCCGGAGATGCAGTTCTTTAGAACATGAGCTTGTGGCTGCAGGTATAATGCCCCGCACATTGCTTTGAGCTGAGGGCCGCGGCAGGAGCAGGTTGGGCATTGTCTGCACGCTGACGAGTGGGCTTTGGAGATGACCCACCCCAGATCAAAGATGCAAGGCGCTATATTTCACTCAGGCAGGATGACACGTTTATATCTCTCTGACACCTCCAAATCAGAGACACATGGGCTGGAACTCTTTAATAAGCTGAAATCCTTTCTGCAGGGGCCTGTCACTTCAGTTGGCAGACATCCGTTCAACTGATTTTAGACTGTACAATAAATAGAGTGAATGAAAGGAGAGACAGACAGAAAGAAAGAAAGAAAGAAAGAAAGAAAGAAAGAATGGAAGAAAGAAAGAAAGAAAGGGGGGAGGGAAAAAGAGAGAGAGAAATAAAAAGACATATCTGGAAAAAACTATGGGCACTGGATAGGATTATTGAATCATTATTTCCTCTGCAGTTTTGAAATTTACTCACTGCTATTTGGCTATTCATACTGGAGATGACAGTGGCCATGAAAGTGTTGTGATGTTAAAGTTATGATGAAGATGATTTGTCGGAGTTGGATTTGCTGCAATGAGTGGAATTTTACAATCCAGATGCATGCCCTGATGGGTCAGCTCTGAGTTCACCCCTACACCATTACAGGGGTCTTGCCAAATGATTCTGGCAAGCGAATCTAATGGAAGTGATGAGCCCAATGTGTGAATAGATCTGGGTGCTCCTACACACACACACATACACACACACACACACACACACACACACACACACACACACACACACACACACATTCTCTCTCTCTCTCTCTCTCTCTCTCTCTCTCTCTCTCTCTCTCTTTCTCTGTATCTTCTGTTGTTCTCTTGATCCTGTTCACTCTTCTCTCCTGACCCACAAAGAGGTGCCACTGTTTCGTTTTTTTATTATTATTTAGACATGTAATCTCATGTACTTAGAGATCAATTCTTTAATATTCAGTACTTTAAATATACTTTACCCCCATGATCTTTATAGTCTGATGTTGTTATCATTCTAAATCCACTTTTTGTGCTAATGGTGTACTGTGTGGCTGGGATTTTGTGTTGCCCCCTGTGTTCCCTACAAGTGTTTGAACATGAACAAGCACTCTGGCTGGGGAGCTGGTGAGAATGTGACGTGCCCTGGTGAACCAGGAGTGCAAACATGTTCCAACAAACACATTTGTTTGTAAATAAAGCTCTTTCATTTGCACCTTCCTGAGCGTAGGGCGTGGGGGAAGGATGATCATCTTCACTGAGAAAAAGAACTGAACTGAACTTTCAATTAACTGCTGTTCGTGACATCCATCTTTTTGTCTGCATCTAACCAGTAGTTTTCACTGTCCTTGCTATTTTCATTTTAAATCAAACTGAATGCGACAGACTTGATATTTTCTCAAACAAAACAAAACAAATTTTCAGATATAAGACACTTTTTACTTTACACATTTTACTCCTCATCAACAACATACAATGTCTGCATTGACTTTTGTTTTAAAATGGGGCACATTCTAAAGTTTTTTCCAATTAACTTGACAAATATGTGATGTCCATTCATGTCACAGTGATCATCACAATATTATAATGATGCAAAGTCAGCACAGAATACCTGAACTAATAGCTCCTCTGGTTATTTTAGATAATATTTTCTCTTACTTCTGGAATTCTGAAAACTCTCAGCTCAAATTTCTCACTTATGTGCCTTTTGCCCTGAATGCCATTATATGATAACAGCACTGGCATTAAAACAGGCAAAGCCATCCATTACTTTCACTCCAAAAACACTCTCCATTCATATATTTGCAGGTCTCCATTTTCTTGTAACCCTGATGACAAGGTGTTTCAGAAATCGTATTAGGGGCCCTTCATAAATGTTTCATTAGGGAGTGTGTAACAGCTTGAAGCATTTAGGTTTGTTTAATATGATGCAGATTTTTACGTGCTCTGTCTCCTGTCAGGATCGGAACTGCGGGCTTGTAAGGCTCCGTCCGTGGTGCCAGGGGCCCCCAGAGCTGAGCTGCTCACTTTGATTTCAGCTGAGGAGAAGCAAATGGACCAGAACGCACCAGAAACGGACCTCCATTACACAGCCTACAGAGGAGTGATGTTCTGATTGGCTAAGAGTGTGTTGTTTAATGTTGTACACAGCTTGTTTTCCAAAATACACCATATTGAGAAGAACTGACCAGAACATTAGATCTTGTTGAACCATACATTTCTATATTGTTTGTTGCTTAGAATAAAGTCTTTTCACAAGAGCTTACTTACAAGAACTCTGTAATGTCCTCTTTTGTGAGGATGCATTAATCATACTTAATTCGCTACCAAATGGCAGGCACCGCATATGCAGAATGCTTGGAATTCTATTCCTATTTTGTGTGCAGAAGGAGGTCAGCTCCCATCCCAGTGAACTTTACACTTGAACCCCAAAGTCTTACCTCAACTCACAAGTCCTTCTCTGATTTGACAGTTACAAAAAACAGCGTCAGAACCAGGTCTACATAACTAAAATCTAATTACAGTAATTGTACGTATGAAGAATTTCCAGAACTACCTTGCTCTTGCCAATTCAACACCTATAGCCAGTGTTCTAACTGCCCTTAAAGACACAGTTACATATTGAAAGACACAGTAACTTGATTTACAGAACCATATGAAAGCATTTGTATTTGTTCCAGCCCGCTGGTGGTGGAGGTCAGGCTCTTTCCGGTCTGCAAACATTCTAGTGGGATGAGAGGTGCACTTGTGACCCTGGTGCCAAGGTTAGTCACACGACAGCCCCAGGTTCACAGTGGCCCGTGGACCAGCTGGCTGGATGTGGATGAGCCAGAGAGAGCCTGGTCAAACAGGAGATGTTTGCTCTGCTGATTGGCTAGGCACGGTGGTAAAGAGGCGCTCATCATGGATGCAAACACAACAGGGACATTAACAGCAAACTGTCAGAGCTACCTTAATCTGGAGTGTCAGAGGACTTAAGACTGGTGGCTACTTCGAGGCTTACATTTTTCTCTTTGTTCGGTATTCATTTTTTTCTTTTGATTCATTTCATGTAATGTCAAAGTTTACATACATTTGTCACATCTTTATTGGAATATAAAGTACTGATGTTGTGAAGTGCTCGCAGTACCTATATGTGTTGTGAACCTATCTGAAAGTGGTACCAAATTCCTCTAGCTCTATTCACAGAATTAGTGTTGCAAGTCTAGCATGAAGCCTGCAGTCTACAGTGTTTGTTTTCTTGCATTAACTGGCAAAACACAACATGGAATGTGCCCACAAAAATTGTATCTTATCAGATTTTCAGCCCCACTGGCTTAAAATGCCCAGATAACCCACAATTCTCTGTGTGTTGTCTTTCACTTTGACCTTGCGAGTTTGGAACTCTGACTGTGGGTATCAGGAAAAGTGTGATTTTAACTGAAGTAGAAAATTGCTGAAAATTCCCAGTGCTTGTCTGAGAATGTTTCAAATGGGACTGACTCCCTGTGGTTAGGGAATGTCAACAGGCTTGAAAGGTATTGGGAAGACAACAGCATAGTTTCCTTATGCTAATGTAGCCCATTACCACAGTCTGTGAATGAAGACCTTGTGAGACATTATAGTAATGGGAAAACCAGGAGATGTATTTAAAATGTGTTTTACAGTCACTTAAGAACCCCAGCATGATTGTGGTTTATACCTGTGGAAAGTCTTGAAAAGCCAAATGTTCCCCCCGTTAACTATTATGAAATACCAACAGCCTCCTAAATGTTGATTGCACACAATTAAAAGCACAATTGTTGTAAACAGGCCAAAGAAAATAGCTTGATTTGATGATGAGTTGACTTGAAAATAATTTGATTACATTTTTGAGTACTGTTGACAAAAACATATACATATATAAATCAAACGTATGCAGTCTAAAAGAAGAGTAAAGAAAACGTATCTAATAGTGTAGTCTAAAGGCAATAAACAAACATGTCTGTAAAATGAGTTTAGAAAAAAGCTAAATTTAGTTTTAAACAACGTGTAAAAAGTCTGTCAGCTAAACGAGGTCAAGGGTAATTTCACTGGATGTAAATAAAGCACTGGGGTCTTTGTTTGAGAGGAAGTTATGTCTTAATGATATTTATACTGGTCACAGGCCTGTGGCTTTCGTGAAGAAACACAATAAACACACCTGGCAACTGATGTCAGGCCAGCATCCTCTCATCACTCAGCTGATCACCAACGCTCAGATGTTCGATTAGTAAACAAGCCTGCAGCATAAATAAACACAAGGCCCCTTGATGACATCACCAGCACAGGAGGCTCTGCTCTGTTCCAAGCACACACTCACCCATACCGCCACGACGGACCACAACAGCGAGAAGAGACGAGGGAGAAGTACCCATATCTATCAGCACTGTAGACAGGAACATTAGTCTATGTGTTCAGTATGGAGCCAGGGAATTGTGTTCCCATAATGCTTCCTGAGTTTTTGTTTATTCTTTTTTCTTGGCAATGAGAAAGTTCAACTGCAATTGCCAAGGTAGACAGACTGTTAAAGTGGTCCAGAAAGCGCCCCAATGAATCCAGTTCTGAGAATGCAGAATTTGAACACTGTCAGAGTGGGATTACAAACAGCAAACAAATTCATCACACTATCGCCTCTTTTAATACCTCAGCGTCGGGGACGAGACGTGCTGTTGGAAGGGCTGCAGGAGGGAGTGTCTCCTGTTCCATCATCCTGTTGCACTTGACCCAGCTGTGCCCTGAGGGGCAGTCTCACTGCAGAGCCAGACAACGCCACTGGGTGCCATTAAAAAGAACTAAGACAGGAGAGTTAATGTTCCCTGATTCTTCTCAAATACTTCTGAACTGTTTTTATACTGATGGGTGTAACCATTTTTCCTTGGTTTATGACTGTAATATCTAATATCCTGTTTTGAATGTCCTATCTTTCTATGCCTGGTGCGTAGTGTTCTATTTTGTTGCATTCTACTGGGTGCACAGAGCCAGCAAATTCCATTGTCATTGTGGAAGAAAACCTATTGTATGCCGTATTGCATTTCCACTTGACCTGTTCAAAATAAAGAACTATAAAGACTAATCATGTTTTTCTGTCGTCTGAAATAGATTAAAGAATGTATTTTTCTTACAGATATAACCTAAGAATTGGCTTTCATTTGCTGTATCAAGTTGAGCTTGTTGTTGTTTTTTCCAAATCAATGTCTACTTGGTACTTTTAAAGGATTTACACATTTCAAGCAGCAGTAAATGTTACTAGCGATTCAACCACTGAAAAGGCATGAAAACCCCCCAAACCAAACACCATCAGTTGGTGCTGATAAAAGCTTGTTATCATGCTTACACATGTCTGTTGGCGATATAGTTAGTGATGTGCTGTGAAAACTTTTAAGTTTACTTTTTTGCAGGGTGGTCCGACCCAGACCTAGGCGGCTAGTTAGCATGACCGGTTTGTTTATCTGTCCTTCACATGACCATAGAGCTACCATGAAAATCAATCTTAAGATGATACCAGTTCTAAACTGAAACTGGTTATTTTTCACATCTCCAGAGTTACAGCTGAGGAATGCCTTGAGTTGTTTTCAGCTGGAGTGAGTCATTGTTTTCAGGAAAAGTAGACAGATAGAGTGAGTAGATAGAGTGAGTGCTCTTCCTTGGAATACAAAGGGATACGAAGTTGACTCCACCACCGCAAGAGACTGAGAGACTGTTCAGCCTCATTATCTGGGGACTGTGTGACACAGGTAATTAAGCACCAGTCAATAGTTTCCACTAGAGGGAGGCAATGGTCACCACAAATTAAAACAAGCCATTAGGTCATTGTCTGCATTGTTGTGGTGACTGCCTTCCTGGCAGGGAGTCCCTATCTCTGATTACTTGTTTCAGTTATAAACAGAGGGTACAAACCAAATGGCGTAAATGCAGAAAGCATGAAAAAATGATCGCCAGCTGAACATAATTCAATTCCATTTTTGTTATGATCCCTCTGTTGTCCCCCAGAGCAGAAACCTGCACACTTCTGCTAAACCAACTGCTCTGTATTTAAGGAGCGTCTAGTTACAGAGTATTCCCTGGGACAGGCAGCAGCCCTGTGTGTGTGTGTGCAGCCAAAGCTGTAAATTGCTACGGCAGGGCGATACAGTGACACACGGATCTCTCCAGGGTCGCACAACATGTAATAAGAGAAACGCTGAGGCTGCACGGAGTAATTGAAGCCTCTGGTTTAGCAATATGACAGTAGGCTTGTGGTATGGTGATCAGTGGTGAGGCAGAGTGAGCTGTCACACACCTGCCGCAGCACCCTGGGGATGGAGCAGGGGTCCTGGTAAGAACATCGCCCTGGATGGAGGTGTCAGCCAAGTGAGTAAATGCAGTCAGTACCAATCTCCACAGAGCAGGGCTCTTTCAATCAGGCTCCAGAGGCCAGCAGCACGCTCGGGGGCAGTCAAGCCCAGACACAGGTGGCGTAGCAGGGCCATGTCAGGGTACACAGTAAAGGGAGTCTGGAGCCTGCGGGGAGACGTATAACACAGGTTAAGCAGAATACAAACTTCTGCAGTGCTAAGGAAAGGACCACCTCTCACAATGCACACATGAATGTTTGAAAAAAAAAATTAGAAATACTTAGACAAGGTAGACAAGAGCGGGACAGACAGTCAGTGTTTTTTTTTTTCTTCTTGGAGAGCTGAAATTGCTCCATCAGACCTAAATGAACTTCCCATACCTCTGTGCTGCTGCTTAATCATCTCCTCGGAGGGCAGTTAACAGCTGTGAAAGCGCAGGTGCGGGAGAATGGCCAGGGAACAAACACGCCACCTGACCTGACAACACTATGCTGAGTAAATACGATCGCTCTTTCATAAATGTTTCAAGGATCTGTGATCAAGTACTGGGGGATTTACGATTAATTATATTTGAGGCTCATCTGTGTACCTGTTTAAATGTCATTCCATCCATCCATCCATCCCTCTCTCCTTCCACTGAGGGCAGACGGGTGTGAACTGAGTTAAACTGACCCCCTCTGGGTGAGGCTCTTAAGGGGAAATGGCTAAAACAAATGGTGCCTATGGCTTAAGCCCATGCAGTCGGGATAGGATAGCTGAGAATTCAATGTCACCAACCAACACGCACACACAGAGTGAGTCAGTGTGACCATATGGCACCCCCCCATCCACTGTGCACTCATGAAAATGATCTGCACAATTGTTCAAACAAATCTTTCATTTCAATCTGGAAACTATCGGAGGTGACACAAATTACTGGGAGGCTCTGACAGACTTTTGACACAAAATGTAAATATCTCAAATACATCACTTTAATACATTAGTGTAAGACACAGAAGCATAAATAAATAAATACATACGTAAATAAATACAATTATCACATTATATACCATAACAATTTGCAACAAAATTACACAGTGATATTTTACAAAGGTGCACATTAACAAAGCATTCAAATGGAAATGAACACACATGTACATCAGCAAAAACATGCTCTTCAGTCCTGCTCACACTAACACACACACACACACACACACACACACACACACACACACACACACACACACACACACACACACACACACACATAAAAAGCTCAACATGGGTCCAGGGGCGCTCCTTGGCTTCAGCATTCTCCTCTGCTGGCACACAAGTGGCATCTCTATGCCCCGCTAAGGCTTCAGATGGGTCTCTATTAACCCCCAACAGCACATGGCACAAGTGGCATCTCTATGCCCCGCTAAGGCTTCAGATGGGTCCCTATTAACCCCCAACAGCACATGGTACAAGTGGCATCTCTATGCCCCGCTAAGGCTTCAGATGGGTCCCTATTAACCCCCAACAGCACATGGTACAAGTGGCATCTCTATGCCCCGCTAAGGCTTCAGATGGGTCTCTATTTACCCCCAACAGCACATGGCACAAGTGGCCGGGGCAAAGGCACTGAGGGCGAGTCTTTTGTGATGAACAAAATTAGAATATAAAAAGCAGCCCAGTGAGGCTCTAGAGTGTGCAGGGGAGTCAGACCTGGTGAGAAGTCTGCAGATGTCAGTCAGACGTGATGTGATGCTGTCATTAAGTGAGAGGGCTTTTGTGTTTGTGTATCCATGTGTGTTTGTGTGTGTGTGTGTGTGTGTGTGGGGAGGGGGGGGTATGGTTGAGGTAGAAAAAGAGAGGGAGTGAGGATGGGTATTCACCCCCAGACACACACACACACACACACACACACACACACACACACACACACACACCCTAGCCTCATACACAGCCTGGTTTCCTGGTCCACCCAGGGGCCAACTTTAATCCCACTTTATCCAGGAGAGGCGTGCTGTCAGATCTGGAGTGAGAGGGAGACAAAAGCAGGGCAAACATTGGGCTTTAGCTACATTTTAATGATCATTTAACAAGTCTTGGGTCTCCAAGACCTGACAAAAGGGACACATTCACCCACTAGAGCTCTACTCAGCTCTACTGAGAGGGGGGCCCCCCTGAGAATTGGTTAACTAGAGGTACACAGAGCCCATTGAGGTGCAGTAAGAATACTTGTGGAGCAGGAAGAAAGAGGCCTTAAAGCATAAGAGCAAAGGGTCGGACAGCTGGGAAGAAAGCACACAACAAACATAATCACTGAGAGACTGTTTAATGCCATGCTACACCTCTAGTTTGGGTGAAACAAACACTATTCACTATTAATGAGACTGCAGGATTGTTTTAAGCATTAGCATATTCTCCATGCTTCCTTCGAAAGACACTGCATCAGTTAAGCACTGCTTCATAATCATGTGAATGAAATTATATGACAACATGCGTTTTCAAATAAAGCTGCAGATGATGTTTTTTTTCTGTTTGCTATTTTTCTACATTTGTTGATATTTATTATTTGTTTTTATGAATTATTATTATTATTATTGTTATTCGTAGTATTATTATTCTTTCTCAAGCTATCTGCTTTTAGCCAAGGACAGGATATCAAATTTAAATCCAGTACATATTTAAATGTTTAACTCACCACTAGTATTCCAGATAGCATTGGTCTGGTTCTTGTAGCCATTTTTCATGCATTCGTCCACGAACGATTTAGGGTCACATCCCGACATGAGGATCTCCCGCAGAAGGGCGATGTAAGCGATGGCGAGCCTGAGGCTGTCAATTTTCGACAGGCGCTTCTCGTAGGGAAAGGTCGGGACGTGACATCGGAGCTCCTCAAACGCGGAGTTGATGCTCAGCATCCTCTTCCTCTCCCGGATGTTTGCCGCGTATCTCTGCACCTTATACGGGTGGTGGGATGCCAGGCGTCGCTGTCTGTGCTTGCTGATCTCCTGAGGTTCGTCCAGCAAGGAGCTGTCCACTTCAGCACCGGTCTCCGGTTGCGGGGACTGAGAGTCTAGATCGGTAAAGGTCAGCTGAGCATCAGGGAACATGGACTGGCACCCGAAAGAGGACCACGGGGACAACTGCCCTGCTACTGTGCCACAGTCGAAGAGCAAACTGTCCAACTGAGACTGATACTGGAAATTGGGGTCCATCTGTCCCCAAAAGGCGAAATCTTGGTTGGCATCTTGGTCGAAATCAAAAAATATGTCCTCCATGTCAAAGCAGGCGAGTTGGACGAAAGACAATTCTTTTTGGGTTGCTGCTGTGATAATGAGTTAGTGCTATCTCATCACTTGGTTCTTTGCAACGAATACTGAGGAGTTCGCGTCAGTACACAGACTTTATAGGCTACCTGAAAGCCGTGCGCCAGGACAGTTGCGTTGGGGACATGGGGATAAATAGTCGTAAGGCCTCTCGCTGCGGGGTGCTTGTGCCCATTCAAAAGACTGAAAAGGACCTCATTAGGACACGTGCCCCCTCCTAATGGATCACTCATTGCCATTTAAAAAGGGAGCGTAGACACAATGGACTAAGTTGATCTCCAAATTAAGCACAGAGGAAAAAACACACGTGTCCAATTATGAAGTTCGTTTAAGTCGCTTCCCATAGCTTAGAGCACTGCAAGTGTGCTAATATTTACAAAGAAAACGTCCTGTTTGGCATTTGCTCACTGAATGGCTGTATGCCCAGTCTTAGGCCAGACCTGCTTTCTAAAGGCACTTTGCCAGTCAGGCAACGAGTAAATGACTATTAATTTTCGATTTTCCAATAGGGTTAAGTTAAAATCAACTCATTTAATTATAAATAATAATTACCGAAATAGTAGAAGCCCATTCTTTAACTGTCAAACAAAGATAGGGAAAATCATGATTGTATGTAGTCTACTTCATTGAGTTTTAAAATATAAACGCAACATGTCAAGTTTTGGTCCCGTGTTTGTTAAACACAAATCAAAGCTCTACACGCTCATATATTTCTCTCAAATGATGTGCACAAAATCATACCTGTACTCATGGTAATGTGGTACCCATAGCTTCTGACCGATTTCCTAGATGAACTGTAACTCTGTAAAATCTTTGAGAAACTTCGATGGTGTGTTTACATTCTAATTCTGTATACTGTTGTGCACTTAATTATTTAATTCAGTGACAATGAATAAGTTGGGCTACGATACTTTGGCATCACTCACCTTTTTGGGACACGTTAATTCAAATTAATTTGTTTTTTATTTTATTCTGGTACGCAGTTTATCAATGTCCTGTTGTTGTGAGGCTGTTATTTGGTTACATTTTCATACTTCATACATAATATTAGGTCATTTTTAAATAGCAACCACTGTTGAGATGTTATTCTCTACAGGGCATCTTAAAAATGTCTGAAATGTTTTCTAAGAGTGGCCTATATGTGGCCTCTACTCTAATTATGTAAAAAAAAGTTCGGAACTGACTTTCTCAGAGATCAAATGACAATAATTATGTGCAATTAATGAACAGAATGTTCTGATGTTTTTATAACCCTCTCGGCTGACGGAGTCTTGTTACCACAACCTGAAATCGAAAGTGGAAAAGATTGATTAATGATTGTTTTCTATTAAGACCGGCGTGGCATATTTACACGGGCTAGGGCCATGGTATATTTGGTGGAGATACAAGGTGCGACGCAGAAATCAGTAATTAAGGGCTCTAAATACACCAGTGAAAACAGTCCACAGACCCCCCACACCTCAACCAGCCATTTCTTGGTAAACCTACAGATCAACATGAATTTCTCCAATAATAAAGATTCTATTTCTCAATGTGTTATTCTATAACACAGACGTACATTTTACTCTTAACGCATTTTGCCTGTTGCTGTGAATATAGGCTATATTTTTCTTAAAATAGCCTTACCCCTCTACGGGGGATTGCTACTAGTACCACAATCTTAATAATCACCTATATAGGCTTGAATATAATCACCATTATAATCATCAAAGAATGCCCGTTGTTTCTTGATTTTATTTGAATTATTCTTTGATGGAAATGGGAGGCAATCAAGACTTTCGGTTCCTGAGCTGAAGGGCGTCTGGCGCGTGCTGTCAGATCCTTATGCTGAACAGACACCCTTCGGTCACGCGCAGCTGACGCGTCCGTTGAAACATAAGACACTGCTGTCAAACGCAGTCTCAAAACTGTCAACAATTCGTTCATATTCAGATGAGCAATGTGCTCAAAACCTTTGTTCAGATAGCATATTATTGCAAATAACAGATTCTGTGTAACCTATCTCAAGAGTGCGCATCTAAAAGATCGATTTGGATGAAGTGCATCATGCTATTCACCCGAGGCGCGCTTCAGCACATGGCTGCGAAGAGAAGGGTCCTGGAACCGATGTGTGATCACATCTGCATGCAATTAGTCTCTGGTTTTGAAGTCGTCTCGACTTGGGAGTTATTTTCATGGTAACAAAAAACCGAGAGAAAATATAGAATTAAAATGATATCATTTGTCTTACACCTGTTCTTTGAAGATGTCGATGACATTGGATCTATGGCGTGATTGTTTCACTGCATACAATGTGCAAAAGAGATAAAGTTATTATAGGCTTGGAACATAGATATGCAGTAATTCTTCATAAACTCCACTTCCAGAGTATCACTTCTCATTGTCAATCCTTAGTCATTATCTATATGTGAGATGACAGCATTACCCTTAATGAGACACTTACATGGACAACATTTACTGGCACCTTTTCTTGTGTAACTGAGTGTGTGGACCTGGGCAGAGGAGGCTGAGATGGGAAATCTGGGAATTTTATGTGATTCATTCTGCCGCCACGTTCACCAGAAATAAAGCTAACCGTAATCTGTTGCATTCCCGGTGTTTGTGCGCACCTCTTTTTATCTGGACAAAGGAATCCATCGTCTGATGTTGTTGTGGGATTGTTTGCACCAGTGTGCCAGCTCACTGAAGAAATATTCAGACAAATCACAGACACACCATCTAATTTTCCAGGTTTAGTCATTGTGTACAGAAAAACAGCCACAACAGGCCTGAGAGTAACCATGTCGAGCTGGAGGTTTGGATCCTGAAACATTCCCTGTCAGATGACTATAACTGGTCCTGCGCTCACATTCACCTATATGATGTGATATCATATCTTAAGTAAATCTCCACACAGTCAACGATCTGTTAGAGAAATGACTAAGGTTTTAGTCACAAATCCATGAAGACAGTACAGGGGTGTGAACTGAAAGATGAGGTGGCAGTGGATTTGGGAAGGACAATTCACATGTACAGTCCCTTTTGTCCCTCTTCTTCCTCTTCTTCTTCTCCGGTATAGGCCCTGTGGGGCGTCTCACCTCTGAGACAATGTCAGCCATGCACTCTTCATCTCATTAGAGCTGAGGGACACTTTCCACTCCTCCCCACTCCCCAACATTCCCCACCATTCCCAAACCCATTATGGCCCTTGTCTGGAAAACGCATCATCCACATAAAATCTACTAGCATAAACATTCCTCCAAGGGGGAGTTTCAGGCTGGAGCACCAAGGGAGAGATGGGAAGGTCTCCGCCACTGCCTTCGGCGGCACCGTTCTCTGGAGTACCCCAAACCTTCCCCTGCCTCATAAGAAGACATGCCCTCTCTCTGTCTATCTCTCTCTCTCTCTCTCTCTCTCGCTCTCTCTCACTCTCTTTCTCTCCCGTTCCCTCTCTCTAGCAGTCTGAGGAAGGACGTGGGGGTGGGGTGTTAATTGTTTCACCAGATCCCCTATGCTTGCGACTGAGCCATTGTGGAGCTCTGCGGTTCAAAGGGTCAAAGCTCTCTGGCTCTCGAGTGTCTTGAGTGGAGCAAGAGACCACGGAGAGACGGAGGTGTCTCACCTCGAGACGATGGGGTTAGGAGATCATCCATAGGAGAGAAGCCTGCTGACAGGCCAGATGTGAGTGAGGAAGGTCCTTTGCCCCCTTATCACTCAATGGGATAAAGAGCCATGGGGTCCTATCCAGAGCACAGGTGCAGACAGCACTCTGGAGCTGGACAGGACAGTTACAGGTCTTCAGAGGTCAGCCAGTAAAGAAAGTAAAGGGGCATGTTAGAGCTAATGATCGGCCCCTTGTTTGTGTTGTCATTGTGAGCCAGTAAATTGTGGTTTTGTCATTTTCAGTTCTCCACTGAAAATAGAAGAAACTCGCTTAGAAAAGGGGAAAAAGGGAAAAGCATTCGGACAGACACTGGGAGACAAATGGGCTATGGATTATGAATAAATCACTCGACAGCTGATGGCCCTAATATTGGACTGCTCTTATGAGACTCTGAGGTCTTTCACATTAGCAAAGACACACATGTTTTCAGATTTGCCCACACGTTAAAAACAAATTAGTCCTCTGACACAAAATGTTCTCATTAAAACAAATCAAAACAAAGTCCGTGACAGGATAAAAAGCATGGATGAATTTTATGGATAGATGTGACATGCTTGGAATGACATCACTTGCATCATTATTTTTCAGCCTTTGTACATCAGGTTAAGAAAAGGTTAAGAATAGCCTGGCTAATTTCAGCACATACTCCCGACTTTAATGTCAAACACATGGGCCAAAGTGGAAGGGGTGAATCCCTGCCTGGAGATGAAGGCATCTTCCATTCCCTGGTGAGAGCGTGCTGAGCAATTGGGGTTATGAGTCAGTGTGCATAACCAATCCTCCTGCTGCTTCAGACTCATAGGAGCCTCCGCAGAGTACAGTGGAACTCCGACTATTATCCTTCATCTATGTCAGGTGGAGCGGCCAAAAAACGGGCCGACATAAAATGTTTTGCTCGAACCGACGTGTCGCCAAATAGAAGCGAGGAGCCCTGAAACTGAGCCTTGTGGAGAACGTAGTTCGTTTGCCCACTTCATGCAACAGAGCTCCTAATTCACTTTAACGGCTTTAGATTTTGTTTCCCCATTCAGAAGGTCAAACAGAGGTAATCCACCAGAGGGGTAGGTGATTACTTGTGGAACATTGTTTACTCAGAATATATGTAGAGAAAGACTGTTCTTAAAATTCTCTAGGTCAGGCCAATGGTATGGAGCAAATATTTGACCTGTTGATTTTCCTGGGCCAGTAGAATTAAAAGGAAATATATATATAAATATATATATATTAAAAATAAAAGAAAAAAACTAAAGAAGGTCAGGCTATTAAACGTATGGAGCCGCTCTTCAAAGGCAGCCCATCTGCAAGAGTGATATCCCCATCTATCATCTTCCCCATGTTGCCTGCAAGCCCATCCTCTTTCTATTTAGAAAAGAATTCCATTGTTTTTAAGACACCACACCAGACAGCGTTTCATATTGTTATTTGTCACACATTTATGAAGTGCTGTCTAATTTGGAGTGGCAAGTTTTAAAGACAGAAAGCCTCATTAGAAGTGGAAATGATCGAGCTGTGCACTGTAATCTAGATTCTGTAATGATTCTAAATGACTATTTAACTAAAAGTAAAAGTTCAGCATGGACAAAAACCATAACAAACACTATAAATATTACACTGTCAATCTTCAAAAACATACTTTTCAAGCGCAGACATGTGTTTTTCCCCACTGTAAGAACAGGTTCTTTAATCCTCTCAGACTATGCAGATGTGTCCTTTTTCAAGTCTACCCGAGCTGTCAGCGACGCTGTCACCCACCCACCCATGCATATATTAAAGCAAAAAGCCAGCCGAGGCTTTGAAAGCACTTTAATAAAAAGCAATAAATTAATTCAACCTCTCAAAGAGAGAAGCCACACAATTCCTTGTAACCAAAGGCTGGAAGCATCTGAAAGCAATTTGGAGCCCTGGTTTCCATGAAAAGGACAATTTGCTGGGTAGCCATGCCAGGTCTGGGAGTGAGGTCCTGAGAGCAGCCAGCACATGGACCAGTGCCAGCTTGTTTACCCATCGCTACCCAGTGGTACAACTGTTAGCTGCAGACATCCTCAAACAACTGCTAAGGACACACATGTCCTGTTTGCTGGGAACAGGTTTCGCAATTTCATCTTTGCAGTTTTTCACTTTTTGCCCACCCAAACCCCCTAGTATTTTTTTTTCTTCTTTGCCCACTCCCCCCCCCCCCCCCCCCCCACTTTCCTACTGTTTACAAACCACCAGCAACCCAGCACACAGAGCATGCCACCATGCAGCACCCCCACACGCTTTCAGTTCCAGGCATGCATAAAACAGTCCCCTGGTGGATGTCAACGTGCAGAGTCAGCCAAAACCCCCCAAATACCTTGTTAAAAGCAAGCAATCTCAACAGGAAGGCAACCAGCTCCCTCTCTGTCCCTCTGTTGGGCAAAGACAAGAACAAAGAGGAACCCCCCTTGTAGGAAACTATACAAGAAAAATTGCTAAATGCAATAACCTTTGAGGCTTTAGGGGGGAAAAAAAAGGTCACAGTCATTTGGGCATCGCTTCCATTTAACATGGTGAGAGAAAACAATAAAACGTAAAAGGTCGTCCCTGATGCACCACAGTAAGCAGACCTGCCTCTGGGATGTGGAAAAGGAGTGCGGCTTGGGCAATGGACGCAGGATCAAAGCAAACGGAGAGGGACATTTAGGCTTAGACAAATGTGAAGGAATTGCAACGCAATGTGATCTCCCTGAAGTGTGTGCTGTTAGCGGGCCGTCTTAGAGCAAACCCCATCTGCTGCTCCAAGCGTCAGCTTTTCATATGTCACATTATGATGTGTTTCCCCTCCATTTGCATGCCTGACAAATTGAATTGTTTCATTTTGTGCAGCTTGAAAGCCTGTGCTGAAGGTGTTTGCCGTTTTTTTTTCCCCTACGTTTTAAGTACTGCCAGGCCGTTAGTCTCTAATCCTTTAGTTGCTCCAGTACAATGTTAGTTGGAAGGAGATACAAAAAAAAAAAGCCATCCAAAACAAAAGATTATAAGAAACAGATCACCGAACATAAACATTAATCAGAGGAGCAGAGAGGCAGGAAATAAGATGAAAGTGCGTCCATGAACTCCATGATCAATGAATCACCGCGTTTCAAGATGCGCTGTGAGCAGCGAGTGGAGCCGGACAGACAACAGACACTCCAAGGCCTCTTCCTTGGCCTGCAGGATGCCTGTGGAAGCACGTTTTCTCCCCCCCCTCCCCCTGCCGGCCCCTGATTTTGGCTTGGAGTGCGTTTCGGAATCACGAGAGGGTAAGTCATCCCTCTCCTGTGCGCCTCGAGGGCACAGGTCAAACTGAGAAAGAGCGCTGGCAAGCTGGGCCTCTCTCTCTCTCTCTCTCTATGACTCTCTCTCCCTCTTTCCCAAGGTCTCGGGATCTCAGTGGGATTGCGGGTGAATCGCGTGGCAGAGAGCCTGGGAAGATTTGAAGAGCTGTCAGATCTGCCAAAAGCCCCCTTGTATGAGCGCTGGTGTTTCTGAGCGAGCACCTAAATAAGTCTCCAGCATGCTGCTCGGCATGAAGGGGTGCACCATAAACTAACTCTGTCTCTCTCCGTCTCAGCTGCTGTGTGCTCTGATGTCGAGTCATTCCATTGTCTCACGATTGTTTCCACTGAGTGTCACCGGCCTGAGAGGACGGAGTGGAATGTGTGTGGGTAACCTAACATTCAGCTCGACAGCAACACTGACATGAGGGGTTGAAGTCATTCCGTCTACACTCGAGCAGGGTGAGAACAAACCCTTCCAAAAACAGGATGTATTAAAAAGGGAACCGCAGCTACAAAGAATGTGTCCAACTAAGCAGTCCAGCTATGATTTCAAGCTCTGCTTCATCAAGAGTGACAGTCCTTCTGGTCAAAAACATCTTTTCCCGAAACTTACGAGTGTCCTTTGAAATCCAAGCGTGTCTGTTTCGAAATAGCCACTACCAGTTGAGTGGAACAGCATAAAATTATGGTACAAACCGAATCCATATAACCATCCTGTAAAGATGTATCGGACGTCCCCACTGGTTTGGAGAGTCTGTTAGAGTATATTTAAGATAAAATATATCCGCTCCTCTCCGGGCGGGACACAGGTATATGAGGATGTCGTTCATTGACACCGCGGAGTGCGACCTCCATTTCCCAGTTCGCCTAACCTTCCTGTGTCTGCAGGAAGCTAGTGGCGGGCCACTGGGAGCCAGAAGGGACTTGGCAGGCCCCGATGGCGGTGTGTGTGTGGATCAGCAGGCCTTGGCAAGGGCCAACTCTTTCGGGGGCAATGAAAAATAATTTCCTCCTGAAAAAGCAGCGTGAGGGAGACGTCTTGGCATGGACGCGGGGAACATGAGCCATGCAGGAGGAATGCACGGATGATTGTGACCGTCAGGCTTAAATGTCAAAGACAGACGGCTATACTGAATATGCATGCCATGGAAGTGTTTACCCAACCTTGATTACCATATGAAGGAATTTCTCTCTTTTTTTTTCCCCCTCTAAAAAGCGTCCCTGCAGGCCCATTCGATGCACGGATTCACTCCCCTGCGAGGAACAGACAGGAAACATATTTGGAGGACGAAGGGGGAAATGGAATAAGCTGTTATTTAAAGGGGCTACATTGTAAGCCTGACTAGCTGTTGTTTAAAGGGGCTACATGTACGCCTGACTAGCTGTTATTTAAAGGGGCTACATGTACGCCTGACTAGCTGTTGTTTAAAAGGGCTACATGTACGCATGACTAGCTGTTGTTTAAAGGGGCTACATGTAAGCCTGACTAGCTGTTGGCTAGCAAGCTAAATTATTTCATACTCCCCACCCCAAGATGATTGGGGGCAGTGTATTACTACGTTTGCACACCCCTACCTCCTCTCCCTTCGCAGAAGTAAACAAAACGTTTCCCCAAGGTGGGGAAGGCTGAAGGCTACATGTAGCATGAAAACATTTATATGACTGAAAGAGATCTAGGCTACCATAAGTGTCTCCATAAATATCAATTGATATTTATATGTTACATTCATTTAATAAACAGACCAAGTAGGTCTCAAGCTTTTAAGCTTTTGAGCTGGCTGATGGGCTGATTATTAATGTTAACCAATGGACTTGCTACTGAGCTACATATTGATACTAACAACAGGATTGCCATGCTTACTTGTGGCTGTTCATTAATTCAATCAGGCATTCTATAAATGAATTGAGGCTCTGTATTTAAAAAAATGGAGCGTTCCATTTCTCCACAAATTAACAAACTCTTTAAAGTGTAAGTTCAACTCCAGCTCTGAGCCTAACGGCACCCACTGCAAACTCTGCTATGCTATGAGTGGGGCTGAGGGGGGCGTAAACTCCTGTGAATGATGAGTCTCGCTCAGCAAATGAAAATGAGACTCACTCACACACGGGCGGGGGCTAGGGGAGGTGGGACGCCCATTTCATTACGTAGATGTGTCAGCATCGGCCAGGAGGATTTTAAACAGTAAATGGTGTGTTTCACCACTTTCAACCCATTTTTTATTTTGTCAATATTAACACCAGCACTTGTGTATTTCATCACAGTTCAGTCGTATAATTTCGTCCTGACAGTGTCGGCTAACGCCCATGATGGCACCCTTGCTTTGCCTTGCTGTTTTTGGTACAGTGACTCACTAGTGCCTCTTGAGGTACAAAGTGGTATTATGAGAGAGGATGGGCCGGGGCTAGCTGGTAAGTATGCTAACTTTAGTTGATATCTGGTCAACACAGTGCATAGGTGTTTTTGACAACGGTTATTTTTGAATATTTTGCTGCTATTTCTAGTTCATTTTTTAATATTTTAAACCACAATTCTTACATGTTCTTACATACCTTTAAGGTTTTAGGCTGATGGAATACAGTCGATTTGTGGCATTGTGCTTTGTGGGTCCTGCATGGCAGAGTTTAGGTGCAACACACAGACTTGGGCAGGGCAGCCACTGGCCTGTGAGGTTGGTACAGGGGGTGCTGGGAGATGTGGTTCTCCACCTGCAGATGTCATTTGGGATCTCTACCCTTATCCACAGACGGGGTGTTTTGGGGGGGGTGGTAAAGGCATCTCTACCCTGGCTGGCCTGGCCCCTTCCCCTCAACCATGTGCCCACATCTTCTCCACGAGTCAGACTGCTGTTGTTTTAACCTCCGTGACCCCTCATGGAAATATGTCAGTCGGCAGTAATAGACCTGGAGGAGAAGTTAAGTGACTCTGACAGATCAGATCAGAGCTGCCTTTTTGGAGCCACAGAATTTGGCCCACAGTTAAATCAGCTGGACCTTTTAACATTGGAAAAGTACCAGCATGGAAAGAACTCGTTCATGCCATCATTTTTAAAAGGGATTGTCCGTGCTCACCACTGGATGCTTCTCATTTTATTCATGCGCAAGGAGAACTGATCAGCGGCGCTTTTATTGGGCAACTGCTGAGCGTGGCGACGCCAAAACACGCTCCCATCACTCCATCTGTGCCATGAGCTTCAAAATCACCTCAAGAGAACCAACAACACAAAGAGAATGAGAGCGATATTGTGATTGCCCATGACAATACTCATGACTGATGCCCATGCAGTAGAGACCACTAGATCCAGTCATTAAGCCTTCACCCTCCCGTCGAAGCCGTGAAGGCTGCCTAGCGTTGCGGCATTCCCAGATGCCCAGGGGGCCACATAATGTTGCCAACTTCAAAGGGCCACATGAAAGACAGCGATATCGCTTTAACAAAAGAAGTTACTGCCAGGTTGCCAGCGAATCGAGTCAATGTGGTTCTTATTATTTGATAAGCATCCCATATTTTCCGAGGTATTTTAATGGCCTCGAAACTATGTCTTTCAAGGCTGCGCGTTGGACCGCGGTGGAGGGGAGCAGTCCCCGTACGGCAGAGGTATGGTGGCCCGGTATATCTTGATTACGCAATGACACACCCAGCAGGAGTCCGTGCTGACCACTGGTCCACTATGATGGCAGCGTGAACCTCCTCCTCCCCCTCCTCCTCCTCCTCCTCCGATCGGCTGGTATTCATTATGCCGTCACCTCGCATCACTCAAAATAGATCATTCTGAACTCTGGCACCATTCATTTTCCATCCTCACGCGAGAGCTGACGAGTGTGTATTGTTTCAGGCCGTGTGTATTGCCAGCTGTCATCCTTGGCCTGAACTTGACCTCGAGTTGTGTCTGCGTGACCCGCTGTAGCTCAAAAGACGGGGGATATACACAAAGCAAAGATCAATTACATGGTGAAGGCTGCAGTCAGAGGACATTAGTGTCACTGCTACAACATAGAGTCTTGTGTCACTCCACTGAGCTCCCGGTCCAATGAGTCTCAGAGAAGCCCCCTACAAACAAGCCATCAACCTTCAACAGCGTTGGGTTTGCACATCAGCTCTTTTTACCATCAGATCCCGTGTCTCGCAGGTCAGAAGATCAACATACAGTGTAGCCATTCACTGCAGTGGAGACAGACCGCAAGTCCAACCATACCATTTGTGTAAAAAAAAAAAAAGGTTTAGATCATTTACCGACATGAGAGTTTGTTTGGAACATGAGTTATTGACTTATCCCACTGGTATGTCCTCTGCGGTGAACACAAAGGCCCACACTGAGTGTTCTCGTCTTGAGGAAACTGTCATACAGTGACTCTTTTGTTTTAAGGAGAAGATTCAGTGTGGCGAAACCAGCCGGAGAAATAAACCCCCATGTGCCAGTCTCTTTTTTGGACACACAGTCCTCACAGAGACAAACAAAGGATTGAGGAGAAAAATAAAAAGAGAACAATGTCAAATTCAGCCCTAAATCTGGAATATGTATTTTCCCACTAAGCTAATGCATTTCCTGTGACTAGAGGGGTCTGAAAATTCATATTCGTTTCAGGGGGAAATTAGTTATGCTGCGGTTTCTTCATTTTTTGTGTAAGTTCGAAAGGCTTTGATCCACTGTGAAATAAATCTAACAAGTCAAGTGACACTGCGTAGTCTCGCCCACCGACTTTGTTAAAATGTTCCTCGCAGTCTTCAGTAAGACCTTTTCCTCATCTTCAAAGAAAATCTATTGTGAAATGTGTGTTTCTTATTGCAAATCGACTGTTAAAATGGCTGCACCAGCGAGTTATGGGGCCGGACGCATCATGCCATAAGTATGCAGTGCGTGCAAAGTGTTGCTCTGGTCCAGCTTTTACCCAGAATTCTTTGCTCTGGCCTTGGGGAACATCTGAGCAGGGAACAGAGTACAAATCAGTAGGCCTGGGAGAAAGAGCCTGACATGGCATGGGTGATGTATATACAGTATGTGTGTGTGTGTGTGTGTGTGTGTGTGTGTGTGTGTGTGTGTGTGTGTGTGTGTGTAAAAGGGTATGCGTATGTGTGTAAGTGTAAGCGTGTGTGTACTGGTGACAGACCTGGACTCTTCAGCTGTGAGCGTAAATGAAGCAGGTTAAATCAGTCCCCTGTGCTGTAAGAGGGGGGGGGGGGTGGGGGTGGCTGAGAGGATGGGGGGGTTGGAAAGCACAGCTGTGATGCGAGATGGCTTTATAGAAGCGTTGCCGCAGCCCCTGCGAACCAAATGTTCCAGCACAGGCACTCCGGCCTTGATGGCGTTGCAGGCTTCCTGGTGGCCTGCATTTCATAATTGTCATACGCTCATGCCAACATCTGGGCCTTTCCCCCCGAGACCCCCGCACACACACTGGGACCCACACGCAGGCAGGCACACACACACTGGGACCCACACGCAGACAGGCACACACACACACACACACACACACACACACACACACACACACACACACTGGGACCCACACGCAGGCAGGCACACACACACACACGCAGGCACACACACACATACACATACACACACACACACACACACACACACACACACACACACACACACACACACGCACGCACACACACACACTGGGACCCACGCGCAGGCACACACACACATACACACACACACACACACACACACACACACACGCACGCACACACACACACTGGGACCCACACGCAGGCACACACACACACACACACACACACACTCACTCATCCGAGGGCTTCATAAACAGACTGTATTATGAAAAAAGGTTTAACGTGAGCTTTCAGGGATGGAGAGAGGTGTTTGGCGGAGACGGAGGCGTGAGGTAGGGGCCCAAGCGCCTCCATCCAGCTCAGTCAATCAGAGACAGGCACGCGTGCGCTGGTGACATGGTCCCTGAGATATGTAGCTAGGATGTGGGATTTCTCTCTCTCTCTCTCTCTCTCTCTCTCTCTCTCTCTCTTTTCTTTTCTTTTGCCTGTTTTATTTGAAAGCCGCTTTTCCCAGAAGGAATGGATTTGCAGGCCCGCTTTGATCCCCCCCCCCCCTCCTTTATGATTCTTTTATTTGTTTTAGCCACATCCTTTTCAGTGCCGCGCTCAGCCAAAGATGCTTTGAATTAGGAGTATGGGGGAGGGGGAGAGGAACAGGGGGTAAGGCGCTCCCACTGCGCCCCAGGAGGCGACGCGGTAGACCCTGGTACGCCCGATAACTACACGACGACAGCGAAATAGCCCTTCGATCAAGATCATCAAGCAAGTTCAAATTCTTTACCTTTGTTTAGCGGGCCACACACTTCAACAGATGCATGTCAATTCTAAAAGCATCATGCTTGGTATTCGACACCTGCATGTCTGATATTTCTTTTTTCTCGAGCCTGTGGTCTTCCATGCACACCTGAGAGTGGAGATGAACAGGGCCTCTAATTGGCTACAGCAGGTGTTCATGCTATTTGTACTGTTGCTCAATATTTGATCCGTGTTCTCCCACGATTTCTCAAGTTGGGAGTCAGCCGTCGACTACGGGAACTGTGGGAGTGATTACATCATAGGTCATGCAAAAGCGACCTCTTGCACTTCCCGCATATACAGTCCTCTTGGGAGGTGACTCATCACTGAAGGAGCTGCATCTCTGCTTCCCCTCCCCCTCTAACCAGGCTTCTGTTTGTGTGTGGAGGATTTATCATAGGATTTATTTTTATCGCCATAATTGCATCGAGGCAGGCCCTGTTTGTGAGTGCTGAATCATTCACAGAGAGACAGAGAGAGAGAGAGAGAGAGAGAGAGAGAGAGAAGGTTAGGGAGTAAATGGTCCTTTGAGCCGGTTTCTGGCTTGATACTCATGAGAATTCTTGTGCCCGACACGTGTCAACGTCTCCTGCTTTCCATCTCCCCTTCATGGGGAGTTTCTGCCCACCACCGAGGAGGAGAGGGTGCGTACGCGGGCACGCATGTGTGTACATGAGTGCGTCTGTGTGTTTTTGGTTGGGGGGGGGGGGGAGCAAACTATAAACAGACTAATTTCTCAGTGGAAGTGACCCAAAGTCAGACGGAGACTAATGAAGCAAATAAATAAAATGTATAAATAGGTAGAGTAAATAAATCTCTCGGAGGAGGCAAAACGTTCGCCGAAACATCTGCCCCTGATCCCATAGGCAGGTCTGGCTCAATGGGGGAAGAGGGCAAGCGAAGCCAGAAGGCACACACGCTCAACGCCAGTACGGAAATGGGACTTCTTTATTTTCTGTGCAGATACACCCCCACCTTCTCCCCCCTCCCACACGGACACTGGAGTGAGTTATTGACACTCCCAATATGTACAAGAGACGACAGAGGAACTGGGGGGAGGAAGAGGAAGAGGTCTAAGGCACTGTAACCTTCACTGTGTTTATCATGGCATGCTGTGCGTCCAGGCTTTCATGAGGCCGTGCTTTATGGTACTGTCGAAGTTTAAAGCTCTATACCTTCTCCACAGGCCTAAAATGAAAGCACATGATTTAGATGCGTCTTAATACAAGTTCTTTTGATGAAAGCAAGGTAGTGAAATAGAAGTGAAGCAGGCCAATATATCAGGGTACAAATGGGCTGTGGCTGGAAAAAGGAAAGTAGATAGGGTCTGCGTGTGAGGGATCAAACTACAATAAGACCAGATGGCATCGCCAGGCTATGACAATGTGCATCAGGAAACGGCACAATCACTCATCACACAGCAAACTATCTGAGTAATTAGCAGGCATGGTCACACTTATACATTATTTTTGAATAATTGATATGATGTATGATGTATGATACCTCATATCAGTTGACCTCCATTGATTTATGTGCAACTGCTACTATTGCACATTTAAATCATAAACTAAAGGCATCTCTAGCTAGTATTCATACTGCAGCATGTTGACTGATCATTTCAAAAATTAAAATGTAATGATTTGAGGCTTTACATTTTTTTATTTTTTTTTATTTCCCTAGCATTAACAAAACTTCATTATATAACTTCATTATGCGCTCTATCTCTGCATTTGGTCATTAACTGTAGCTATCAAAAAGCAAGTGCAACAGTGGGGACCATCTTCACTTGCAACAGTGGACTAGCCCAGTCCAGCTGTCTGTTGTGGACGTACAGCTGGGCACAGCGCTCTGGAGAGAGAGAGAGAGAGAGAGAGAGAGAGAGAGAGAGAGAGAGTGTGGAGTGCGGAGAGGAAGCTGGTGCAGAGCAGACCTGAGCCCACATGTGGTACACATTTTGACACTATAAACACACACAACCTCCCTGGCAAACCTCCCACCCATCAAACACTGGGAGAAGAATAACAGTGTGGAGCGCCCTGTTGCATGCGAAGCCCACCCCAGCCCGCCCCACCCCCCACCAGGCCCTGCCTTTATCAAAGAAATATGGCGGCCATTACTGTAGGATGTGGAAGCGCGTTGTGATAAATAAAAAGGCATCAGGAGTTGAAATGTTTATGCTTGGAGTTAGAGGGGCGTAATTGGACCAGGCCTCCGACCGTCTCGGTTTCCCCCCGGAGCTCAGACAGAACAAAATACACAAAGGCAATTAGCAGCTACTCTGCCTGCACCAGGCCCTACCACACACACACACACACACGCACGCACGCACGCACGCACACACACACACACACACACACACACACACACACACACACACGCGTGTACACACACACACACACACGCGTGTACACACACACACACACACACACACACACACACACACGAACACACACACACACACACACACAAACACACACACACACACACACACACACACACACGAACACACACACACACACACACACACACACACACACACACACACACAGGGGCTCACACCGTGGGCCCGTCTCCTGTTTATCTGAGCCGGTCTGAAGCAAAATAAAACATTGCATGTTTATGATAGCAAGGGTGATTGCACAGAGGGGCCTCCACTGAGTCGTTGGCAGGGGCCCTGACAGCGTGGCCTGGAGGGAGATCTAGTAATCAGAACACTCCATCTCGCTCCGCTCCGCTCAGACCACACCGCTCCAACTGGATCTGCAGCGCTGATGAGAGTCATAACCGCCGTCGCTCACATCAAACGAGCCGGCTGTGTTTGTGTGAAAGAAATAGCACAGGTCCTGTGTGCGATCCAGCTCAAATAATGCAGTGTTTGGTCGAAGGAAAGCAAAGGAACACACACATGCATATAGCCACACACACACACACACACACACACACACACAAGGTGATGTGATCAGGAGTTTTTTTTTTTTAAACGACACAAACAAAACGGTCACTCCACCTCCATAAAATGTGCTTCTATGAATGGCTCGAAATAAAGTAATGATTCCCAATATACAGCTTTATATATTAAAAAAAAACTGGACTGTCTCGTTGCACTGTGGAATTGCCCGAGATAATCAGCTTGATTTATCCTTAAGTGAAAACTCAGCTGTTGGCCGGCAGCGGCCACTTCCTCTGGTCTGTGGAGACCACGGGATGGGATGGCGGTGGGGGTTGGGGGGTGTAGGTGTGGGGGTGGGACAGCCGTCCATTCAAAGGGACCATGGGTCGTCAGACTGACACACCAGCACGCAGCGAGGGCCACAGTCCACCAGCTGTTTCTCTAGTTCAGCTCCCCTTCTCTCCTGCCTCGTCCTGTGATGTGGGGAGCAGACCGCTCGTCAGCGAGCCCAATGGGCTGCAATGGAAAACAAGCAAACAACCCCGCTCCCATCCGCTGGCACCACCGCAGCACTGGACACGCAGTCCATCACGCAGCATTTACTGCATCCTGATTGGCCTCCAGGTGCACAGTTCATCGCTCACGCTTCAGTGCGGATGCGTGGATTAGGAGGAGACCGCATTTTCCGAGTCCGCATAATATGTGAGGCATAGCATCGGTGGAATATTTTGAGGAGCGGTCATTTATTCCTGAGGATGGTGGTATGGGATGCTTCTCTGGCTCTGCTCCGTGCTTCCACCAATGAATCGCCACCAACGCTGGTTTCGGTGTGACCCACAATCCCTAATTTGACCTAAACCCATTTAATTGGAGGAGAGAGATCCTCTGCTCTCTGTGCCTCTCTGCATTGAGTCTTTCAGTAAACGCTCTCTATTGTGGAGAGAACGCCGGGTTCATGCACGGCTTGGCTGGCGTGCGGGCGAGAAAATGAGAAGCGAGGCGAGCAGTAAATTGAGGATCCTGCCTCCATGACGGCTAAATTACAGAGGCGGCCTCCGCTAATAGCTGCATGTCCTCTTGAGTGGAAGGAGGAGCGAATCAGAGATGAAACACTTGGAGGGTTTTCCGAGAGGCCTGGTTGTAAAAACAAAGAAGGCTGTTTGCCTCTTTGGTGGGCCAGTGCCTAGAGCGTGCGCACGGTTGCAGGAGATGGGGAATCACAGACCTCAGAGCTGGGCATCCCGCAAGTGTGCCATGCATCCTGCCTGCCTGCGCCAGCCACACACGGATGACATGATTCACTCACAGTGCTGGTGCCTGTGCAGCCACCCCAGGGTCTTGCCAGGGCCTGGTCTGATTGTTGCCAAAAGTGACTGAATTTGCTGCAGGAATTCAAATTGTGGTGATTTTGAGTTAAATAAAAATCAATTGCAAACCATGTAGAAATTCCATGATGAGCGGTTTTGTGGAAATATTGTGATGATAATAATAGAAAATTACCACCCGCATATCAAATCTGAATTCGTGTGAACACACACACACACGCACTCACACACACACACACACACACACACACACACACACGCGCG